>NW_003303596.1:17173-59546 GCF_000142945.1 Phytophthora infestans T30-4
TTCGCCCTGGACTCCGAGTCGCTCGAAGCGACGTCGATCGGTAACGAAGTTCGGATCCGACTTGAGGCGGCGGCGGCGTCTTTTCCGACGGCGTCTGTGACGGGGAGCTGTGCTGCCCACGTCTAGGGATGTCGTCGCTACGACATCTGAGGCACTCGTGGCCTCGTGTGGTACTATGGTACCCACACAGGAAGCGTGTTTGACGACTTCCTCTTCAGTTAAGGTCTGGGCGACCGCGTGTGGCACTGTGTTACCCACACAGGAAGCGTATCCGACGTCTTCCTCTTCAGCTAAGGTCTGGGCGACCGTGAGTTAAACTCTGTTACCCGTTCTGAACACGCTGTTCCCAGTGTTCGTGACAGCTGCAGCTGTCTGCGGAACTAAGTTACCCGCCTGTGGACCTAAGTTACCCACTTGGCCAGCGCCTCTTCTGGGCGCTGCCATCATCAAAACATCCTCGGAGTCGTTATATACGTCGACGACACCCAAGCACCTGCCGGATGCTTTGGTACCCTGACAGCCCTTGCGGGCGCCCCGGGTCCTGACAGAGGTGGGAACATGACTCACCAATGCTCTGTCGGACTGCGCAGGGCGGCTGGCACCGATTGCCTTGCCTCGCCAGTCGATCCAGGGATCGTGCTTCTCAAGCCAGGGCATGCCCAGGATCATATCATATGGATCCATATCGAGAACAGTGACCTGTTCGAGGCTGTCAAAGTCTTCAAACTTTGGGGACAGTGACGACCTTCCCGTCGGCCAGTCGCACTGACACCGTCCCGTTGCCCTTGCTTTCTCTCAAAGCATCGGACAACTTGTTGCTGTTGCGAGCAACCGTCTGGCGGCGTGCGAAATTCTTCGACGCCCCAGAATCGATCAAGATTCTAAAGGGATGATCGTATCCCCGTACACATCCGTCTACTACGAGCAACCCGCCGCTGCTCTTTGCCGATTCGAGAGTGCGAAGACTCTCAGGGGCTAAGTCCCCGTGGTACGCACCACCCGCGCACCCATCACGAAGACTTAGTTCTTCCCCAGTAGGGCGCCCCGCCCCTACTGGTTCCCAGCGTTCCCCTGTCCCCGGGATCCTGGCTTCTGCCAGCGACCCTTGAAGACGGGCTTGGGGAAGGACCGTCTGCGGCGTCTTTCCGCAGGACAGTCGCGCTTGAAGTGGCCCATCTTCCCGCAGCCAAAGCAGCGGATGTCACGCTGTTCGGCGGACCCGAGTTCCATGGGAACTGGTCCGTTGGGGCTTGTTCGGCCGGGAGCCGACAAGGAGCTCCCAGGCCATGCTGAGGCCGGCGTACGCGCCTGGCGAGGGCTGTACTCTTCTTGAAGTGCCACTTGAATCGCCTCTTCAAGGGTGCTTGACTGCACCCGGAACAGCTGAGTGCGTGCGGGGCCCACTCGAAGGCCGTCCATGAACACAGTCATCTTGATGTGTTCGTTGAGTGGGGTTCCCAGTAGGGACGCCGTGAGCTCTCGTATCTCTTGCACATACTCGTGCAGTTCGTGCCTCTCTTGCTTACACGAGAGGAAGCGCGAACGCTGGGCGGGTACTCGTAGTTCGCCGGGAGGAACGCGGCTCGGAGATGTTCGCACAGCTGAGCCCAGGATGTGAAACATCCAGGGGATGTGCTTCTCGTGTGTACACCCACCTCTTAGCACGGTCGCTAAGGGTTGGAGAGTGCAAAAGCAACACGCAGCTGCTTCGGTCGAGGATCAGAGCGCGTTCCATCGCGAGCTCTACCTTCTCGGACTCAGAAGTGAAGGATCTCGCCTTCCTTCCCTTCATATGGCTTAACCTTCAGCCGTATTGGCTTCGGGTGAGGCGGATTTGCTTCCGCCGCCGGAGCCTGCAGTTTCTCCCGCACATGCGCGATGAGGCCCTGCTCGTACGCGTCGAATGCATTGACGCGCTCGAGCTGCTCAGCCGGTGTTGACACCACCAGGCTCTGCAGGGCCTCCATCCCGAAGATGCCTGCCATCTTCCGAACCGACTCGAACTGAGAGTCGTTCATATGGGAGAAGTCGTTCCTATCCATGTCAACGAACTTCGGAGAGGTTCAGGTAGTCTACCCGTGGTGGCGTGGATTGACTACTAGTGCTACCAAGTGTGACGGGGTCACACAGCACCTTGCGCTAGAGGAAGTTATCTTCCGAGAGTATACAAACTCTCAGTGAACGGCAGTCCCCTCTTTATTTAAAGAGAGCGAAGTGACCTAAATAAGGTAGATTGTAAACTGAGTATATTTATAGGTGGGTTAAGTTTGGGTTTAATACAAACTATAAGTTACCTATAGAAATGCAATGTCGTTTGACCAATGGTTGGCTTTGAACGACCTTGGTACCCTGTACCAAATATCCCGGAGTATGACGTGTCATACACCTGAAGTGTGAAGTGTCACACTTCATGTAACCAGGGTACACTTAGGGCTACGTACCCCGTTACAAAGACGGGCTACAGTAACCTGTTCGACCATGTCCTTAAGCGCCACCCGGACCTCATGGCAACTATGATGGCCAGCGGTACCAACACTGCCACTCTCGTCAGCTTCATCGACCAAAAGTCGCAGACCATCTTCTGCTGGCTGGAGTGGACTACTGGCAGCAACCTACCATTTTCGTGGTGCGAGGACCCCCTTGTGCTCAAGTACACGAACTTAGAGCGCATTTCGTCGGAGCCACTGATTTAGTACGCCGGTTTGGTCGTTCATGAGATCGAAATTGATATCATGTTCGACGCGTGGACGTTCCAGTCCGAGCATTATCTCGCGGTTTTTGCTGTATTCGAGCACGATGGTCGCATTGACAAAGTGCTACTTGCCTTTGCTCCTCTGGTCGACGACGATAGGATCAATCATTCTGTAGCAAGCCACATGAAGTTTCTCAAAGAGATCCTCCTTTTTTTTAATCGCGACATTAGTGACGTGATGTACCTTGTTGCTGATAACTGTGGCGTCAGCACCAAGCTGTCTGATTTGCTGCCATTCCCTCTGATCGGGTGTGCCTCACATCACCTCAACCTCGCCGTCCAAAAATTCATGGCAGACCATGACACATTGGTGAGCAAGATTCAGGAGCTGATGCGAAAGTTACACAATTTGAACCAATCAGCAAAACCTCGGTAATTCTTACAACTTTTTAATTGGCTGCTTTTTTAACATTTGACTCTTTTCATTTTAAATTTTTTATTTATTAGAAAAAAACCACTTCTTTGAGGCCTGTGCTGCGACAAGCCACTCGTTGGGGATCGAGCTACAAGATGATAAAGCGCTTTTATGCAATCAAGGACTTCGGACGACGAGCTGGCGGAGTTGATGCCAATGTGTCACGAGAAGAACAAGCTACGTGTGCTTCAGGACGACTTGCGTGACTTCAAGTCGGCTTTCAAGAAGCTCCAGAGCGACGATAATGTCACGCTTCTTGACGTGCGTGACGTTTTCGACGCTCTGATCGAGCAGCACCCGTCGGTGAATGAGTATCTGGACGCGGAAGCCTCCGTCGTGAAGTGCCCCGCCTTTGAAAAGATGTGCGTTCAAGTCTTGCTTCGCAAAGAGGCTGAACTAGCGGCTGAACAGCAGAGCCTGCGTAAGGACTTTGCGGTGCTCGCAGCGGATCACACCGACGAAGACGGGCTCGAAGATGCTGACCGCAGTGGCTTTACGGATCGTGCGCTGAGAGCGCGAAAGAAACAGCGAGTCGCTGCTCAAGCCTACGGTGCTGTGCGCTTCCTACCACCTACATGTAATGCGGTGGAGCGCCTGTTCAGCAAGGTGCGGTACGTGCTGTCTCTTCATCGCCACAACTCGCTACCAATTTGCCTGGAGATGTTGCTGTTCTTGAAGATCAACCGTCGGTTCTGGGAAGCTGCAACTGTATCGAAGGTTGTGAACGCGTACGTCAGAGCTAGCCAGCTACCAAATACAGGTTGCCATCTTGTGGTTGGAGTCGCTATCGTCTATTTTTTTTTTGGTGTTGTTAAAATAGGTGCAATACTATGGAATAGTTTATTTCACCACAGCCTGGTGATCCACGGAATATTTAATTGCGGAGACATAGAAAAATGGCTTTGCAAAGCCATTTTCAGAGGGCCTGCTCACAGAGCTTGTGCTGTTTGAGCTCTTCTGGTTGTTCCAGCGCTCTTGGACGTCTACACGTATAGCTCCGCACACTGCTGTTCCCACCGCCATTATTGTCGTCGGGTAGGCTTGGTTGTCGACGTCGTCTCTACGACGCTTCTGCTGGCGACAGACTCTCTTATTCTCTGAACGGCTCTGCGCCTGTGGTTCTCGGAGCAGTTGGTAAACTAATAACTCTTCAAACTTATCTAGTTTGAATAAAATATAATTTCGACGACAAAGTTTATCTTAGCATCGAATGAAACGCCCCCTTAGGGCTGGGTCCTGCCCGGGGGTCTGGGAAAATAAACATTTACCTAGCCCTGATGCACGAAGTCGAGTGTCGTGTACTGAGCTTTCACTGCTTGTATGCAAACCCTTGAAAGACGGCTTGTTGTTTTTGCTACGTAGCGCCACACCGATGGGCATGATATTGCAAGAGCGACTACCTCTCAATCACGAAGAAGTCATGCTTCGAAAGCCGTCGAGCGTGTACGGAAGCGTGATCTCGCGTCGGCTAATTTGACCGCGACCTCCCCTCCATCCGTACGGACAGTGATATCTGACGGGAGTGCTGACAAGCACTACGCGCGGAAGAAGTGGCTGGTCGCTCCTGAATCGAGGAGCGCTCACAGTGGTCGCCAGGTGCCGGCGACATAGATGCTGACAATGATCAATCTTGAATCACTCGGCGTGGTGGTAGCATGAAAGTGTGCAAGCAGCACACGAGGACTAGGATGTTGTGTTGCCACCGGTAAACCCGGGCTTCCTTTCCAGCCAGTATAGCACCCCGCACCTACTGACCCTGACCGTTTTTTGGCTGAACATGATTCACCGGCTTGGGATCGACAGGCGAAAGCACTGAATCTGGCGCGCGGTCCTCCGCCGCGCGATGGTCGACCTTCCAGCAACGGAAGCAGGTGATAGAACGACTGCTCTGACCACCTTTCCGACGTGTTACATGATGCTGGTGATTGCTTGTCGCATCGATATGGGATCGGGCGTAGATTCCCGAGATGCAGCAGGAAGCGCTGGCGTATGACGACACTTCCACGAAGTCCTCGCGCAGTGCGAGGGCAAACGACGCTTCGAGTGTAGAGGGATCCGATCGTGTAAAATAGTAGCGCGTCATGCCTTCGCGCATACCGAACATCACCACAAGGACCTGAGAGGCCATTTATATGGGCCTGGACCCGATACACGACGCGAGGTGTCGTGTCTTCTGGACGCTGTCGCGCATGGACACCGCACCTTGCCGAAGGTCGAAGAAGTCTGCCCGAATACGGGATTCATCATGAAGCCGTTCGACTGCGAGCCGGAGATCACACTGGAGGGTATCCAGAGGGGGGAAGGCGTTGGGGTCGACGACCAACAGCCGACGTCCCATTCCTTGGCCTTCCCAGAAGGCTGCGAGAGGAGGAACTTGACCTTCGCAGAAGGCGTCTCGATAAACTTCGAGACGGTGGAGATATCGATCTCCAACGGTCCAGCGGAAGTCGGTCTTCACTGGCACCGTACGCGGACGTCACGACATTATTCGTGGGGATACACGAGGAAGTTGACACTCGTTAAAACGCATCGGCGATCTCGCGCTCCATGAATTATTGTGCCGCAAGGCGCTGATTTTCGGGCGTCGCTGAGCGCAGCAGCGACGTGACGACGGCTTCTCCGGACACCGCCGCAAGACGGTGGAGAGCTTTCCACTCGATCCTAGTGAGATAGGGGAAAAAGCGTGGTCGAGGTCTTGGCTCATGTCGACCTTGGCCATCGAAAAGACTTGGAAGTACTACCAGGAGTAACGGGTCAGGTATTTACTCCGTTACTTGCTTAACCTATAGTGTTGAGGAAGCTCGCAATAGGACGACTGAGGCTTAGACTCAAGGAGAATTCAGCACTGACTTTATTTTAGGACCAAGGCCATGCCCTGGTTACTCAAATACATGTCATCTTCCAATTGGCTAATAATGGGCCCATATATCAGCCAATAGTATGACGTCAGTTCAGCACACGCTAGTCGTATGCTGATGCATCTACTTATGTAATGAAATATACCTACTTATGCAATGGAAGGGTCCATTACACGGCGAGTCTTCTCACCGTATCACTTACCAGTCGTGAGAGGTCTTAGTGGAGCCGCTCCAGACCGCTCGTTCCACGATATCTTCTTGGCACGACGGGTTAAACAGTCGTGATGATATTCGTCTTGGGTTGCCGTCTTTCGTCGACCATATGTCTTCTTTTGTTGTTCGTGTCCAACCGGATCCGATGGGCCGCAACTCGTGCTCTAGGACACACTTCCCTGCCTTATTTCAAAGTCATCGTCGTCTAAGTTCCACCGATGAGATACCGACGTCGTCGTCATTGTTCGTTGCACTCCATTGCTTTTTTTCGGATTCCTTTCGTCGTTCCTCCATGACTGCTTGTCGCCGCTGCTAGTACAGACGCCACTGCCGTCTGGTCATCGACTGCCCATGCCCAGAGATCATTATGCTTGAGTTGTTCATTTATGTAATCGACAGCACGTTGCAATATAGGAGTTGGTGAATGGCGACTCACCATAGACGATGCATGGGCTACTGTTAGCTCCGGCTGTCCGCTCTTATCCTCCCGCTTTAGTAGAGAGCTCTGATATCTGGCCGGTTTGATCACTATCATCGGACCCATCTTGTCGGTGACCGCGGGACCGGTCATCGTGATCATTGCGTAACCTCGGTAGTTTCCGTGTCTTCCGCTAGCTTGTCGTTAGCCATCACGATCGCTAGCGGCTCTGACCATGTTATATGGCGTTCCAGGGCCTCGCGACGCTGTGTTGGGATATCGTTCGTCGTTCTCGGCCTTGTCAGCCGCCGTATCTCGGATTCGTCGTGATCGTGTACTGTCCGGATTTGCAGCTTCAAGAGCCATTGCTCGCTGTTTGCCGGCTTTACGAGATTCTTGCGCCCGAGCCTAGCCCGCGTATTAGGTCGCTACTGTGGAGTCGCGCGTGGCGCCCGTGATCCCCGCATCGTCTTCTTCGTCACGGGCACAGCTTCGAGAAACGCTGAGTTGGCTGTGTCGATCGCAGTGGGCGCGCGCACGTCCGTCATCACCGCATCAACCTCGTCATCGTACCAGGCGTAGTGTCACCGTCGCACTTACTGTCCTCTTGGTCGTCAGGGTACGCCGGGGTTGGGGCTTCGTCTTCACGCTCGCCGCCGTCCTTATCGTCGTTCGTCTGGATCGAGGTCACGCTTTCACGCTTACCGCCGAATCTGTCCAAGCGGTTCGTATTGACCGGGCCCACACTCTCACGCTCGCCAGCAGGTCCGTCATTACGCTTCGTAGTGATCGGGTCCACGCCTCCACGCTCGCCATCAGATCCGCCATCATCGCGCTGTGATTCCTGCGAGTCTACGGCAGCCCCACTACCGCTTTTACCACAGGATCTTCACGACTCGTTTCTCGCACTGCCATTAAGGTCGTTGCTGCTGCTCGAGTGGCGACAGTCGCCGATTAATTTTGCTTCTTCGACAACTGCGCTCATATTGGAGAAAACCCCGACAGTGCGCTCGGGCCTCGTTCGTCGCCGTGCCTCGCCGTCTCTGTCGTGTGTTGTTGGCTAGCTTCTAGTGTATATAGGTAGTCCCCAGAACAATACGTCTACCAGAACGGCAAACGATCGTTCGGGGAGACTTGAAGACCCAGGTCCTGCCCTAACACCGGGGCAGATTGGACCTTGTAAACTACTTATATAGGCCAAACAGTAAAACAAATGGCACGCTACTAGCACGAGTAAAGCTAATAGATGTTATGAATCCTCGTGGTCCCAACAGCGGAAGGGTACCAGGCACGGGTAAGCATTTTACGATGGCACCGAGTGTTCAACACTCGGTTGGAAGAATAAAAGGGATGCAATACAAGCAATCCCAGTCGTGCAAATAGGCAACAATAAGCCGTCACGTAAATTTTCCGATATTATCGGTTAAAACACACAGTCTCTTGGCCTTGCCGAATGAACCCTCGCTAGTAAGCTTCAAGTCCTCCGACAGGCATGACACACACAAGTAAGCTTGGCCAGACGCTTACCTCGACGCCGAACGTCGCTTGTGCGCTTGAGTAGTAACTCTGTTTTGTATTTGTGTTGTCCTTTCGGGCCTATTCCTAATAAGTAATTCTAAACATGTATACTAATATCAAGTGAGCTACAATCCGTAATGGATCGTTTCGCATGTCAACCAACGCTTGAGCCGTCGCCCACTTTCCCAAGCGGCTAACGAGGATGCAAACCGCCGCCCGGGTTTAGCAAGAGTCACTCCAAACCGTCACCGAGCGCTCGTACCGAGGCTCGCCCGTTTAGTGTCCATGAATGTGGAATCCGGCCAGTCCCATTGTTACCGATAAGAACGGGCTGGACTGAGCGACATCTTGGTCACAGTCGAGCCCCAGCGAGGGTTCGATTACCCGAGTCTGAGGGCATGTGTCACAGCCTCAGCATTGCGGCCGCTAGCGCATTTAATATTGCGACCTTCACCATCAGCGCGTCCCCACGGTCTTGAAGGTGTGGCGAAGGTAATGCATGCACCAACGCGTTTTCATTCTGAGGCTTGGGCGGGCACGGAGACGCCGAGTAGGGACTTGTTTACACCTGCATAGAGCGATATTGACCTTCAAGCCTTGACGGTCGTGGTTGGGATCGGCTGCCTCGTCTGGGAAACTTTTACTCGACGGTAGCAGCGATGATCCAGAAGTACCGATCCCATAGCGCGAAAATAAGGTCGGGCTTTGAGCCTTCACCGCGAAAGATAGCCCAGAGCACTTTGATACGCGGCTCGATAGGCGCACGTTTCGAAACCCGTGCCGTCCGATCAAATCCAGTCGGGTCGAAGAAAAAAAAGTCCATCAGGAAGAAGACGACAATTGATGCCACGGGTGGTCGGGGTTTGGTAGCTGAAGTTCGCCTTGATATTCTCTAATGTAACATGAACATCAATACCACCAAACGTTGGGTAAACCAGGAATGTACTCAGCACCCGATTAAAACACTTCTTGGCCCCGGGCTCAGTGAAAGTCATATCTAAGTAAGTTAGAACCCACGACTGGAAGCTAGCGGAAGGAAGAACCATTGGACGAGCATCAGAAACAACTTGATGACCCATCAAGGCTGAGCGGGGTCAGGATCGCCACGACGCATACAAAAGGTGTACGTGGCCACAATCATAAGACCAGGCCCAGGCTATTGCGGAAAAGTGGAGACTCGACTTCGCGCTGGTTCAGCGGGCGGTAGCTGATTTTGAAGAGACAGTATAGGCGGAGAAACGCTTCAAGAAGGTGTCGGAGGTAGTAGCACCCATGGATGGTCTTTGTCTTCATCTGAATGCTCGGCACCAGCCGTAGAAGCTCTGCCGGCGGGAATGTCAGCTGTTGGACTGGAGGCGGAACAGACGCGTTCTCAGAAACGTGGAGTGGACTTGAACCCGCGGTGGGGAGCGGAACAGCTTCCTCGTCGGTCGTGTCACCCGCAGGGAAGTCCAACGGAGGCTCATATCCCTGGGATACGAGTGGAATGCCTCCAGCAGCTTCACTAGGCTGCCCACCATCGTCATCAATTTATGTCGGCGCCTCCGGAAAGCTTTGCTAAGGGATCGAAGAAGGTGCAGATGCCGAGAGGATTGCTTGTGCTATGTCGACTGTGAACAAGTCCTTGGACGACCACGGGGTGACTTTTCCTCGCGCGGAGAATGAGACTGCGACGGGGAACGAAGGCTGAGAAGTCGCGAGGGACGACTTGCATGAGATGAAGAAGGTAATCAGGAGGCTGAACGAGTCTTCCGACGCTTCTGAATGCTCTTCTTCTTCTTCCAAGCCTTCGGTTTGTAGACTGGGCGACGACCAGATTTTGAGCTCGAAGCATCTGACATAGGCTTATCAACAAGCCCAGCAGCGGCCATATGGGAGCTGGTCTGATCCATCGTGGAGCGGAGCCGTCTCTCGGACGACGAATCGGCGCTGTCAGAGCTGTCATCAACTTCATCGTCCGAATTAGACCCGTCGAAACTGTTTGTAGCGATTGCTGTGCGCAATCTGGCGAGAAACTTTGGCCATAGCTGCTGGCGCTGCATGGTGATCGTCTGAAGTCGCGGCCTCGGCTTGAATACGCTGAAAGGTTATAAAGGTCTCATAATCAAACCCCAAGTCAGCCAGATTCAGCTCACCAGCCGCCAAACCTGCCATAAGTAATCACGAACAATCGTTAGTCAGTGAATTATTGGTGGAAATGTACAAATACACAGCGTACCTTTTACGGCAAGTATGAGAATATCCGGGTCCATGCCAGCAAGACACACATGGGCACGGAGAGTACGGTCAACGTTGTGGAGGTGGGGGTAGCGCTTCCATAGGTCTTTCATAGTCTGGGTCACATCAGCCGACACGAACTCGCCCTTGCAAGCTTTGATAAGGAGGGCATGAAGCGGACGAGTCCGCTCGGTGTTGGAAGCGACGGTAGCCTTGAACAATTCTTTTTCCTTCTCGATTCGTTCCTGCTAGGCTACGATAGCATTGTCGCGCCCAGCAACTTGAGTTGCCAATATCTTCAAGTCTTCCGTGGGGTCTCGATAAAAGCCTTCGGCTTCTCCAAGAAGACATCGACGCAAATGTTGGTAGTCATCACGCACTTAAGTTCCTTCTTCAACGATTCAGGCTTCGCGGATGTCATGTTGAGGAGCTCCCCCGCGGTCTCGCGCGCCATCATCTTGGAAGCAACAGCTCGCTTAGCTGCCGCCAACTCGACTTCAGCTGAGCAAAGCTGGGCTTGTAGCTCACCCATTTGGCGAGGAAGATCAGGCAGGAAATCAGAAAAAGGACGAACAGCACGAAGGACGTCGTCGAACCCGAGCGTTGCGTCGAGTAGACGCTGAGTGGCCATGTCGCCGTGTAAGGGGGTGCTACGCTGAGCTGCACTTGAATTTTGACCATGGCAGTCAAGTACGACAACAATTGAGCCAGCACGATCTGAGTCGACATGTCTACAGTCTTAGCGAGCAGACCACGCAGCGAATCCGAGGTGAGGGTCGGAGAAGCTCTACCTGGAGCTGAAAGAAGTGCTGTCAGTACTACCGGTTGTTCCGATGCAGGTGGCAGTACTGGAGCGTCTTCAACAGGATGCGGAGGTGTCACCCTGAGGTCCATTGGGCGTGTAAGAGCAGGAAAGAGCTATTTGACTGGGCACCGATGATTCAGGAGTGTTTGACCGCTCGTTGGCGCCCTGTATTGAATCGCTCATGTGGATTAGAGGTGATGAGCAGGAGAACGAGGGTTCGTGATGATGATTGTACAATACCCCCAGCCGCGCAGGACCTCAGGTCTTTGGAGTGACGAGAGACCCCCACACTTTGTTAAGCGCATGACCCAAGTCTTTTCCCAAGACGAAGTTGTACGGATAATAGAGAATGATGCAATGTCACAACAGGCACCAGTGCCGTGGCTTCTATTGCGACAGGGGCAATTGTGGTTTAATGTGTCTCCTAAAAGATGCGGAAACACTATCATCGGACATAGACACGCCGTGTTCAAGTTGCTCACGCTACAAACGCACGATCATGTTACACGAAGAGGCTTCGAGGCGTCAAAGACTCGACTACGTCACCAATCACGCCGACCGGCTTCGCAACATGTACCAACACCAACACATGAGAGGGTGTCTGGAGTCGGCCACACACGTCGGTCGTTTATTCGTCCCGATATGATTATTAATTCGTCTGCTCCGATGTACCCCGTCAAAAATCTCCCGGTCCTTCCCAAGACTACCAATTGGCTCCGACCTTCGCGCATACGCAGCCGTGGCGAGCGGACTGGGAGACAGCTGCTAACGATCACCCGCTTAGTACCACGTACGTACTGTGTAATCAAGACGCTCCGTTCTTCATTCCTCGTGGTGGCAATAGGATGACAATTGGTCGTAATATCGTGACCGACCCGAGCCTTTGTACGTTCGAGGTCATTGCCGACTGACAGCGGCCTTATCTCTTGGCAACGGGTTCCGCACGTCTTGATTCCACCGCCGGACCAACTGGGCCACTGGCTGCGGCGTCACAGCCTGTCGAAGAAGACAAGGAGAGTGGCGACTCGTCATCCCTCGGGGTCTTAGCCGACGCTGCAGGCCAGCTATCGTCAAGCTGAAGAGTCGTTACTAGTCCCACCATCTCTGACGCTTCACAGGAAAACGTTTGAAGGTACTTTCGAGCACTCAGCACCAGTTGCTTTCGTTCATACGCTTCATATCTTTCAGTGTAATCCATATTCCACAGCGCAATTGTGTTCATAAATTCCTGTCATATGCTTAGATAAATCTTGATGCAGTTTTCGTTTCGTCTGATATCACAGGCTGCACCGCCCCATGGTCTGTTTAATGCGTAGAGAGGTAGCGCTAGGCTTCATCACCCCCCTGAACCATCTAAAGCCGTGGTTCGCTCTTTTTTGCTCGTAGGTAATCGTAAAGCAATCCACCACACGATAAGTTCGAGGCTGCTCCCATGTTGGGTTATCGTAGCCGACCCACTTTCACCTTGAACTTGCGCACGGCCCTCTCGGTACTCGCTGATAGTGGCGTCCGATCATCGATGATAGCTTCAGCTTAAAACTCGCCTGCAATACGATCTGGCTCCTACGGAAGACGCTGGATGCATGCCCTCAATTGGGGAGTTGGAAGAAGTTTGGTCTCAGTGCTGACACAAAATAAGTTACCCGTCATTGACGACGATATAGACAGCCAACACCTAACTGAGGTCTCTCTGGATTAAAACGACGCTTCAGAGGACGCAAATGTAGCTAGAGCTATCATAACAAAACTGGAGTGTGCGAAGACGTCGGACGTTAAAAGAAGTATTATCCGTCCGAGACCCCGGACGCTGATTCGTCCTCGAGTGACGCGGCAACTTTCCAGCGAGATGGTCTTCCTCCTTTGATCGATTCTGTGGGCGCTCAGCGTTCGATCGTTGAGCGAAACGTCGATCATGACCTTCGCCAGTGTCATGGTACCAGCGACGGTCACACTGAAGCGTTTTCACAGGGTCGCGCCCTGTGGGACAAGGAACAACACTATCGCGTGCGCTGACTGGGACTTTCCCCAGGTGAAGATACTTGGGAGCCGCGCAGACGCTTGCTGGAAGACGTTCCCGACATCGTGAGCGAATACGAGAAGACACTCATGTTTCGAAGCGTGAGTGAACTGGGTGTTGATACCCGCGGTGAAGAAGGCGGCCAGCCTCCGCGTGTACACGTAGGCGCTCGCCGTGATGATTAAAAAGAAATCTGGAGTCGACGCCGGGATCGAGTCGGTGACCAGCTACACGAGAACTCGGCACTGTACCGCTGAGCCACTCGGTGAGTACGCCGAGTGAACAAGTGAGTGAGTGAGTGCGTGCGTGAGTGACGCGAGGTTCCACGACGACGAGCGAAACCCAAGCTCGCAGGTCACGTATATTCCGACGTCGCAGTCGCCTGGGTCTACAGAATACTTCTCCGTACGCTGTGCAGTCGCACATCGTTGCTCAGTAACTGAGTGAAGTGGTTGTCGTCCCCGTATTCGCGGTCGCAAGTACCTCGTGCGCTGTCTTCGTGATCCTCGTGTCTGCTTGAACATCGTGGACGTTCCACGATGAGCGTATCCCCAAGCACAAGGAAGTCTCCAGTCGGCGCTGAGTCTTTGCGTCTGTGGTGATCATCGTGCCAGAGTTTCTTTGCAAAAACACTTGCTCGTGCACTTGTCGCGGAGTTTGATTTCCGTGGGAATTGAACTCACGCGTACGGCACGTGAGAATGCTCCATTACCCGCTCGGACACGACGTCGCAGAGATCTCGATGCGCCTCAGGACAATTCCAAAGGTCCAAGCTCCACTCCACCAGAACCTCGCCTGGATCCTCGAAGCCCACGTGTGTCGACACCAGCGCCAGCGGCGGTGGCCTCCAAGCTGTTGTCTGAGATGGTTTCTCGCTCCGCACGCTCGCTGCCGAGCGTGGTGTCTCTTGTTGATACGCCAGTGGCTTAATGTCGCGAGTGTCGCCGCTGTCTCCGCCGTTCGAGCAGTCTTCTCCAATGTTCTTCATCAGCGCTTATGTTGCGTAAGTGCAACTTTAGGAGGGGGTAATTAAATGGGCCCCTCCATTACATAAGTAGGTAGATTTCTTTACATAAGTAGGTGCATCAGCACACGGCTAGCGTGTGCTGAAATGCTGTCATGCCGTTTGTTTTTATATGGTGAGCCAGACTCATTATTAGCCAATTGGACTATGACGTGTTGTTGAGTGGCCAGGGCTGTGGCTTTGGTCCTAAAATAAAGTCAGAGTTGATTTATCCTTAAACCTAAGACTCAGTTGTCCTATTGCGAGCTTCCTCAACACTATAGTGTAAGCAAGTAACGAAGTAAATACCTTGCCCGCTACATCTCAACGCTGCATGATCAGCCACTATTGTATGTAGGTAGGGGCGGAACAACGTGATTGCCGACACGACAACATAGCACTCCAATTCTGAAATACCATACTTACTTTCAGTGAGACTGTTGGCCTTATTAACATAAGCTATCGGCTTCCAGTCAGTGCCATGATCTTGCATTAGACTAGCGCCCAATTCGATAGTGCTCGCGTCGGTGACGTAAGGAAAGCGTCGTTGGAAGTTCAGGTATACCAGAATAGGCTTCGTTGTCGATATCACCTTGAATTTCTCAAATGCCTCCACCTGTGGTGCACCCTACTCCCATTCCGCGTCCTTCCGCAACAGCTTCGTGAGCGGGGCCATCATGGACCCGAATCCCGTTACAAATCTCCTATAGTACCCGGACAAATGTACGAATCACTTGACCGCATCGGTGTCCGTAGGTGTCGGGAATTCGTTTACAGCCATCACCAGCCGCTCCAGCGGACGCACTCCCTCACTAGTAAGTTCATGGCCCAAATAAGCCATGGATTTCGCCGCAAACACGCATTTCTTCAGGCTCAGTGTCAGCCCAGCGCCCGACAGTCTTTCCTGGACCGTTGCCAGTTCCACGATGGCGTTTAATACCTCAACGAGTGAACACCACGATGGCATTAAGATAAACTAAACAGGTAGTCCACGTAAGTCCCCGAAGTACAGTATTCATTAGCCACTGAAAAATGGAGGGGGCATAGGCCGAAAGGCATCCGAACGAATCGATACAGCCCGCGCTTTGTAGTAAAAGCCGTTTTATCCTGGTCGTCTGGAGCTACCCGCATTTTTAATACCCTGCTTTCAAGTCCAGCGTGGTATATAGTAGGGCCCCACCTAGTGCTTCCAAGGTCTCATCCATACGGGGAAGTGGATACACGCCCTTCTAAACTTCACCGTCCTTCTTACGCACTAAAGCCACAGGAAATCCCCATGCGCCGTTCCTTTCCTCCATTACGCCAGCACGTAACATTTTATCCACGTTCTCATCTACCACATTGTTCTCCATTTGTGCTTGTCTCCGCCTTTTCCGCATTATCGGAGCCGTCGTCCCCGTGTCGGTGTGGTGGTATACCTCCACCGCGGTAGCTAGCGGACAGTCGCCCGTGTCTGCCGACAACTTACGGTACACACGTAGGCGTTTTATTATTAGCGCGCGAGCATCCGGGTCATATGTCCCAATTTTCAGTTCGTCTTCGTTATTTATCGGTGTCACGCTATCACCTAGTTTGTCCAGCCACTGGTTCAACTTCGTGAGATCCAACTCGCCGTTCATCGACAAGATTTTCATATCCTCGTCCATCGGTACCCACGTACCCAGTTCCTTCTTACATGGCAGTGGCACTGGTCTGCTGCTTGCGTTGATTGTGAGATGCTATCCTGCTACTGTGAGATGCTAATTGCTACAGTCTGCCAGTGTCCAGTGCCAGACGTCATTGCCACAGCCCAAGCCACTGGCAATACCAGTACTACCGATCCGACCTACAATCCCACGCGTGTCTATACATGTACTGCATCCCGGCGTACCGGTCTGCAACGCGCTCACGTGCGAGCTGCGTGCGGAAGATACCAATGACTGTATGATGGACGACATTGGTGGCGGTGAGCAGCTGCAACTGCGTTGCAGGTGATGGTAAAATACTTAGCTTTCTATAGACTATCTTAGGTTGAGTATATGCTAATCTAACTTTGCGGAACATGGAGGTTCAGGTGCTGGCAGCTCTCACTCTCACAACTGCTTTTGCTGTGCTGCGTCCACAAGGAGTGAGAGGCAGCAAGCACCAGAACTCCGTGGTCCTGTCGTGGTACTTTGCCCGGCACTCACGTGTCTTACATTCTAATTCCTATTGCTCTACGCCTCCTGCCCCACAAGTCTGTGCCAATGGCACCTACTCTACGTAGTGATAGAAGGTCGGAGAGCCCGGTGACGCGCCATGCGTCATCTCAGGTTATGGGCCGAATCTGGGCGCAGCGATCGACTGGCGTGGACGCTGGTGTGAAAACACACAAGAAGAAAGTTTGACGAATCAAGGAGAAGATTTCCCTCGATTGGTCGAAAGGCTGAATGGCCCGGATGATGCGACATTATCGCAATCTGATGCTGAGCGACTAATTCTCTCATTGGTCGGAATTACTGGTGGCCAACCGTTGCGACGAGTGTGGCTCGAAGGTATGCAGAATTCGAACACAATCGAAGAAACAGAGCCAGTTGAAAATCCGCCCCTCCACCACCGCCACCGTCGGGCCAAGGATCTGTTGGTAGTGGACGAAGCTACACGAGCCGAGGAGAGAGCAGCCTGGACAGCATGAACCCCGGTGGTCGGTACGATGACAAGGAGCTGTCCGACCACACCAAGGCATTGCGCAACTCTACAAGCATCGTGTTGCCTAGGCTTCATAAGAAAGAAGATTACAAGGCGTGGCGAAGTGGGGTGCCGTTGCACTTCGAGACGCGCTCGCTCGGCGACATTACGTACAGAGAAGAGCGATATGACGAAGAGGAAGGTCTTCGTCGCCCTGAGTATTATGAGTGGTTTACGACGCGAAAGAACAAGGCGTTCTCTACGTTGGCCCTATCTCTATCTGTGGACTAACGAGTTACGTTCAAAATCGATGAGATAAGAGACAACATGAATGCGGCTGCAATGCTGTATTTAACGATTACCGAACACTTTGAGGCTGGAGACGGCATCAACCCTGACTACTTGCTACAGGACTTGGTGACTCGCCGATTACAACCGAACGAGTCCGATACTGCGTACGTGGAGGGCATCGGACGAAAGGTGACACTCCTGCGTCAAGGAAATGGTGAATTTGAAGAATGGCAACATGCAAGCCTACTTCTATCAAAGTGCGTGTTGGTATTTCGTGATCTCGCGCGTGAACACGCAGACTAGATCAACCAACATGACCGACGTGGCCTAAAGCTATCCTAGGCATTGCAGCGCCTGCGCTCCTCTGAACATCAGCGTGATCAGCTTCAACAGCAGACGAACAGGCCTACAACGCGGACGATGCAAGTCGCGCAGGTTGGTACTGGCCAAGGCCAAGGACGAGGGCAAGGTCAAGGTCAAGGCTTCGGACATGGACACAACAGTGGGAGTGGACGTGAGACTGAAAAAAAACGCGGGAAGCACCAGCGCAAGAAGGCAAAGGTTGCAGTTGAGAAGAAGCAACACACAGCCTGCGCTAATTGCAATGGAGATGGTCATTGGTATGCGGAATACACTGCGCAGACTGGCATGCAACTCAGACCAGATCTGACCAAGAGACTGAAGAACAAGTTGAAGTTCAAGAAGTCTCTGGCTTCCCTCATCAACTCGGTGAGACGAGCTCAAGTTGCCCAGTCTGACAGTGAGCAACGAGCCCTATTTTCGGGTCTCTTGCTGTGTGCGACGACACGACTGGCGAATAACGATGTGGACAAGGGTGGTGCGGCGTCGGCTGCACACATGTCTCCCGTGTATTCTGTGACAACACCTGCGAGCAGTGAGGCTGGAGATGAGAATCTGTCTGGAGAAGTGAAGACGTCGGCAGTCGGACTCGAGTCCATGCGTACACATGCAGTACGTCCGAACGTGCCAACGACACCGCAACAACTGCAACTGAGACTTCCTGTTAGCCATATGCAAGGTGGAGAACAAGAACAAAAGGATGAGCAGGTGTATAGCTCAGATCCAGGTCCTTGCGAATTCGCATCAGGCCTTGACCCAGATAGTACAGTGCAGTTCCCAAGGCAGGAGGTGGACCAAGCGACTGGCCACTCTCCAACTGGCTTTGCATCGCCGCTGGTAACGCTTGGTGTCCTGTATGGTACAACAAAGGTGGACTACTAGTGGGTCCACCTGTGCCGGGGGATGATCATTGTGAACCTAAAGCTGAGCGATGTGGACGTCGAGGACCTGAACAAGATTACGGGCGTGGATATCAGTCCAACATGAGTCCTTATGAGCTAGGACGAAGTGGGTTTGGACAAGGACGAGCTGATTCACTACCACTACAAGGCTGGAGCCACTCACCTCCGCGAAACGTTCAAAGAGGAAGATCACCGCAACGTGAATGGGGCCGCTCACCTCCCCGGGACTTCCAACGAGGAAGGTCGCCGCAACGTAGATGGAGTCGCTCACCGCCCCGGAGCCTGCAACAAGGAAGACCACCGCAGCCTGGAATAAGTCGTTCACCGAGAGGAGGATCACCGCAGCGTGGGCGTTCACCTTTGCGTTGGCGTTTGGTCGCAACTGGTCTGCTCGTCGTGAGCCACGAGTGAACAACCAGCCGCCAAGTCACTACGGACCCCAGCCGCGAGAGCCGTGGCGTAGTGGACCATCACCTGCGCGTGGGCCACTACGGAATGATCGCTTTCGTCGAGACGATTGCCAACGTCGGAACTTGTCGCCAAGTCGTCGTGGAAACTCGCCTCGTCAGTGTGAAAATCGTGGGAATGATGGTACAGGTGGAATTCAGCAGGTGAATGCGATTCGTCGAAACCAAGGAAAGCAGTCTGATGACTCATATTGATTTTGGATTCTGGCTCTCAGGCGAATGTCTGCGGAGACTTGTCTCTACTTACTACCATTCGAGAAAATCGCATTAGTCGGCTTGACTTTGCCAACGGAACATCGGAGCATGCAGCTATGTGTGGTTCTGTTTTGCTACGCATTGTAAACCAGATAACTGGGAAACAAGAATATCGCCTCCTCGAGGACGTGGTCTACACTCCTAATGCAAAAATGAACATTATCAGCCTCGGTCACTTGCAGACGGCTGGGAAGTACAAGTTGCTGTGTTTGGATGATCAGCAATCAGCTTGGCTCTCAAAGCCAGGTACTTCGTTCAAGTTTACCATGCGAGTCAATATGTACCTACTCGAACGAAAAAGTGCGGCTACACTGTACGTCACGATTTTGCTACATCAACTTTGGACTCAGTTTCCCAGGCTCACTGTTCGGAGCCTGCACTCTGACCAGGGTGGCGAGCTCAACAGTAATGCGCTGAGAGATTACTGCAATGGGCATGTGATTGTGCAGCAGTTCACGAATGCTTACGCTCCTCAGGAAAATAATGTGGTGGAGCGAGCGAACGGCACCGTGCTGCCTTGCATCCGTGCTATGCTAACCGCTACACAGCTTCCTAACATGCTATGGGGGAAGCACTTCTACACATTGTTACAACGCTGAACTGACTACCAACGAAACCGCTAGGACTGGTCTCGTTATACAAGAAACTGTACAGTGTGACACCTGATGTGGATGAGCTTCGGACTTGGGGATGCGTGGCACACGTGCGTGTCCCTCCTGAGTCCAAACAAAAGAAGGAAAATCTGGAGCCGAGAGCATGATTATCTCTATTACTTGGTTATAATCATGATACCAAGGGCTGCAAATTTCTGGATTTGAAGACGGCTCAAGTCGTGACGGCACGTGGACATAACACGCGATTTCACGAGGAGTTTACAAGTGACGGCACTTACGTAAAACAACTTCTAGAGAACGCATATCACAACGGGGATCATCAGCTGCCTGATAGTGTTCCGGTGGCACGCATCAAGACTAGTATGGAGACGTACCTGCCTGGTTGAAGCTCTGAGTCTTCGAATGTGACGAAGCAGCTCGAGATGGTGCCGATAGCTGATGACCTACAGGACAAAGAGCATGAGTCCACTGGGAGTGCGAAAGACGACTTACCTGAACAACAAAGAGTAGAGTCGCCAGAAGGTGTAGATGCACCAGTTGAAGTTGCTTTGAACAACGAGACGAAGGAGCCATTTGCGGCACCCAAGGCCAACAAGCGACGAAAACGAAAGACGCGAAAGAAACTTGAAACGGGAAAGAAGGTGACGAAAGACTTTGAGATCCGAGATCCTCCTGTTCAACCATGTCTCAAGTGACCTCGACCGACGCAGAAGCCAAATGCACGGCTGCTTGATTATGTGGTGGGCAATGTGATGTCTATCAATATGGACATTGAGATACCGACGACCTACAAGCCGGCACGTCGGAGTAAGCATTGGCTTCAGTGGAAGGCCGCGATGCTTGCTGAACTACAGGCACTGAAATGTCATAAGACATTGAAATTGGTGGCACGTGCGGCAGCCAAGGGGGCAAGGTTATTACGTGCAGATGGGTGATCGCTGTTAAGCGTGACGAACGAGGACGTGTGAAACGGTTCAAAGCTCGTCTCGTGATTGATGGCTTCTAACAACAACTGGGCGTGGACTACAGTGAGACCTACGCACCGGTAATCCGGTTTGAAACGATCCATGTCGCCATCTACTTCGCCGTTCAACGAGGATGGAAAGTTCTTCAGTACGATGTAAAGACCGCATTTCTTTATGGGGATCTCGATGAGTTGATCTTCATGGAGCAACCACCAGGCTTTCTAACTGATGGGCCAGCGTTTGTCTGTAAGCTCTTGAAGATCCTCTATAAACTTAAACACGCACCGAACGTATGGAACCGATCTCTATATGCCAAGTGCTGACACTTGGGCTTGAAAGACTGGAGTCGGACTACGGCTTGTACGCGCTGAAGAAGGACGGAGAAGTGACTATGCTCCTAACTGTATACGGGGACGGCCTATTGCTAATGGGTCCACGTGAGCTGTGCGCTCGAATTGCAGCCGCGCTGCAAGAAACGTTTGCGCTCACGACCATGGGAGCCGTGAAGTACTTACTAGGTGTGGATATCTTGATCAACCGACCCAGTCGACAGATTATCTACTGCCAGAAACAGTATGTACTCGAAGTACTCAAACGAATTCACATGGAGACGTGCAATGGGTGTACTACGCCTGAGGCACTGACACCCTCAAAGGCGGTTGTTCCTGCTACGACCGAGTATCTGCCCTACCGAGAGCTGGTTGGTACGCTTCAGTATCTTGTAAGTGCCTCAAGACCTGACATCGCACATGCAACCAGACTTCTCGGGAAATACCTAGCCAGCTACGACCATATTCACTACGCGCAAGTTAAGCGGGTATTGCGCTACCTGCAGGCTACATGTGACTTTGGTCTTGTGACGGATGTTGCGTCAGCAAGTGACCTACGTGTGAGTTGCTATTCGGAAGCTGACTATGCTAATGATCCCGTTGAACGCCGCAGCATTAGTGGACACGTGACGACAATGGACGACAATGTCGTCTCCTATGCATCAAGGAAACAAGAAATTAATGCTCAGAGCACATGTGAAGCTGGGTACGTTGCAATGGCTGAAGCTATAAAGGACTTGATATGGCTTGCAGGGCTCTGCCGAGAACTAGCGTGGAAACACGCACATCCTGTACTACTCGGAGATAAACATGGAGCCATCTCTTTAACGACTAAGCCCCGCAAGCACAGCAAGCAAAAACACATTGACAACAAATACTACATGGTGCGGCGGAACTGTGGAACTAAAACGGATCATTACGCAACACATTGGGACGGCGGACATTGTGGCAGACATCATGACCAAAACCACTTACGGTGGTCAAGTTCTCTCGATTCCGAAAAATGATGAAGGTACTGCCTATTGTGAGAGACAATGACATGGCCGCCACTATAAATGAGAAGGCTGCATCTGCGTCACCTGCGATTCATGATATCCTGACTGCGTCACCTGCGACGCGGTCAAGAACGACGGATTAAGACATTACTGACGACGATGACAGGTAGTGTGCCTGTGTGCCGACTGGTTGAACCAGTTCTGTGTGGTTGTACCACAACACTAGCATGCGATTAGCTGCGCTGAACTACGGACATGTGCGATTCAAGTGGGAGACTATGCAGCTAGCCTATTACGGTGGTGGTGGCTATCGTAGACTATTCTCAGTGGTGTGTGTACGGATGAAGCGATGTGATCGCGTCGACACGGCACTGCATCGCCGAGATCAAGTGGGAGTGTGATAAGCTATCCTGCTACTGTGAGATGCTACTTGCTACAGTCTGCCAGTGTCCAGTGCCAGACGTCATTGCCACAGCCCAAGCCACTGGCAATACCAGTACTACCGATCCGACCTACAATCCCACGCGTGTCTATACATGTACTGCATCCCGGCGTACCGGTCTGCAACGCGCTCACGTGCGAGCTGCGTGCGGAAGATACCAATGACTGTATGATGGACGACATTGGTGGCGGTGAGCAACTGCAACTGCGTTGCAGGTGATGGTGAAATACTTAGCTTTCTATAGACTATCTTAGGTTGAGTATGTGCTAATCTAGCTTTGCGGAACATGGAGGTTCAGGTGCTGGCAGCTCTCACTCTCACAACTGCTTTTGCTGTGCTGCGTCCACAACGAGTGAGAGGCAGCAAGCACCAGAACTCCGTGGTCCTGTCGTGGTACTTTGCCCGGCACTCACGTGTCTTACATTCTAATTCCTATTGCTCTACGCCTCCTGCCCTACAAGTCTGTGCCAATGGCACCTACTCTACGTAGTGATAGAAGGTCGGAGAGCCCAGTGACGCGCCATGCGTCATCACATAGATGATCGGCACCAAGGCCCTGCCACCCCTCACCGTGGTTGCGGTGGCTGCGAGCGTGATAGCACCCGTGCTATACGTAGGCAGGAAGATACCCCGCTCACAATCCCGTACGGAAGGCTAGTATTTGCACCAAAGCAGGCCGGGGGATTGAGTCTGGTATCGACCTCGATCGCATGTAAGATCCAGCGCGTAAAGCAGACAATTCTGTGGCTACTACAGCGGAAGGACACCTACTGGTACGCCTGGGAGGAGTGGAACGAGCGAAGAGTGGGGTGAGGTAATCTCACCCACCCAAGTGACAGCGCGAGAGACTAGCACGCTAAAAGGGCGGCCAGGCGAAAGAATACATAAGCTAATCCATCGTTGGATTCAGCCAGCAAAGGAACTTACAGTTGACTCCATCCTGGCGTACCATAAGAACATAGATATACTACAAGCGGAATCATTAAGCTGGACGGTAGCGGCGAGATGAATCATTGCGTTACCAGCCAAGCTGGAGACACCGTGGCGAACGATGACAACCGACGAGGCAATATTCTAGCCGGCTTTCAACTGAAATGCCAATCCGTGGATCCTTGATAAAAGAGGTCACACCCGGAGTCAGAAAAAAATCGACAGGATTCAAAGCTGCACGGTGGAAGCACTACATATCAAACGTACAACTGACACTTCCTACGTGTTCTCAATTCCTGTTGAGGGAGAAGCGGAACATCAGCAAGCACAGCTGCGTAGGTGGGGTCTCGCTATTTTGCTCAGTGCGCCACCGATCGCCGTTGGAGCAGTTCGCCAGGTGACGAACAAGCTGAAACTGCGGCATCCACCCCCGCTCGCGGAGGGCTTTACCTGGCACATCTTGCAGGACGGAAGAGCACGAGGATCGAGAGCTTCCGGTAACGTAGCTGAAACGACAGCAATCATGCTGGAGCTGAAGCCCAATGGCATAACATGGATACCAGTAACATCGAGCCCAGCGGAGACCCAGCCACCGGAGGAATGGAGAGAGCTGGAACGACTAGAAGAGACTGGTAGTTTAGGCTTCTTCAGCCAAGGATTCACAGTTTTCTCTGGAATGTTAAACCCAGCGTCGCAAACAAACATGTACTGGCAGTGTTGAAAACGCAACCCTTCAAGAGGTACAGAGGAAACGATGGCCAACTACGAGGGCACGTGCAGCGCCTCCAAGAAGTAGTAGCAACGAGCGAGTGGCAAAAGGCAGAAATACAGCAAACGCCGACGCAAGTCTGGTCCCACAAACACCAGCTCACCGAATGCCAGGTGTGGGTGAGTTATCGCGTAGCAGTCCGGCAGCTTAATTTGTATCATGAAGGCCGCCGTCAAGACAATAGTTGTCCGAAGATACAAGCATGTCACGGGACAATGGAGACAATAGAACATATCTTCAGGGAGTGTCCATGCGCCCAATCCTGCTGGAGCAAGCTCCTGCAGCATTGGACAGGAGAATGCTGGCAACCAGGGAAAATTGAGACATTTCAGACGCAGTGCGCTAGTGTAATGTAGTGATTTCTCCATAGTTGCGGATAATCGTCCGTCGACAAAGACGCGACACCGCCCAAGATGTTCAAGCGACGAACCCTCGGTCATGTGATGTACGGTGCCACCAAGGTGAAAGGGACTCGACGGCGTCACTACCGAACTCTCAACGGATATTGGATACGGTCCATATGTCACTGAATTCAGGCTGTCCTTATTAATAATAATGGACTGGTCGGATTCGCATTCAGCGGCCAAGAACTGACCATCTACGGTACGAACCCTCGGTGGCGGTTGGGATGAGTTCGCGGAAGGCTCAGCGACCCTTGGAAGACATGTTCACCGTCTGGGGCAGGGCGCGGGCCGTTGAAGATACTCATGCGACGATGCAGACGACGCTTGGCGTGCAAGAAGATCCATAACGGATCATTGTTCACTTGATATTTGTATACTTAATTAGGACTTCTTTATTAGAAATAGACCCGAAAGGGTAAACATAAATACAGAACAGAATTTCCACTCAAGCACACAGAGCGACGTCCGGCTTAACGATAAGCGTCTGGTCAAGCTTGTTTGAGTGTGTTATGCCTGTCGGTGAGCTCGAAGCTCTGTAGCGAGGGTTCATCCGGCAAGGCCAAGATAAGCGTCTGGTCAAGCTTGTTTGAGTGTGTTATGCCTGTCGGTGAGCTCGAAGCTCTGTAGCGAGGGTTCATCCGGCAAGGCCAAGAGACTTTGTGTATTGGCCGATTATTATCGGGAGGTTTTACGTGACGGCTTATTGTTGCCTATTTGCACGACTGGGAGTGCTTGAATTGCATTCCTTCTATTCTTCCAACCGAGTGTTGAGCACTCGGTGATCTCGTAAAAGGCTTACCCGTGCCTGGTACCCTTCCGCTGTTGGGACCACGAGGATTCAAAACACCTGCTAGCTTTGCTCGTGCTAGTAGCGTGTTCTTATTTTACTGGTTGGCCTATATAAGTAGTTTACAAGGTCCAGTTTGTCGGTGCAAGGGCAGAACTGGGGTCTTCAGGTCCGCCCGAACGATCGTTTACTATCCTAGTAGACATATTGTTGTGGGAACGTCCTAACTACATTTGTAGCTAGAGTTCACGTGGGAATTCCAACACCACAACTGGTGCCGCGACCCGGGAACAGATTGTGACCATTGTGAACAGTTTGTATGGTCTTCCAGTTTACGAGCTACCAAGAGAAGAATAACAAGAAAGCGAAAACAAAAAAGCATGGCGAAAGGACAACCGACTGTACCAGTTATGCTTGCCAAGTCTGGCGGAGCTCGCAACGAGAGTTCAAACCCGGCTGCGCGCTTTGCAGCCGCCACCGAGCTTTTGGTGAGCTTTGACGACGCGGCAGACATCGGTCCCGACGCCCACGAATATGAAGATTACGAAGACAAGACGCCGGCTCCAGATCCAGGCGCAGCGACGCCGGAGACGGCCACGCTATCATCAGGGCTGAGTGGGGCGACCAGGTCCCTTTAGAGGAACCTCACCGACGAGCTAGATAACGTAGCGGGACCGGAACCGACCTATGAAGAATTTGACGATGGGACCGAGGGTTCTAAACCATCGGTGGCGAGTGCAAAGCATTTAGCATTGCTGAAGGCACCTCGCCCACCTATCAACGGTGATACACCAGCCGCCAAGCGCGTTTTCGACCGCGTACAAGCGCTGATGCAGAATGATGAGTGGATGCATTATCAAGCCCATCCCTAAGAGAAAGGCCGACTGGCCTGCGCTTGCGCACGAACTTCAATACCCAGCTACTCGGTGTTGACTAGCCAAGTTGCCGAGGATTCAGTTTCGCTACTGTTGTTGCTGGGCTTCGAGAACGAGACGTACCCATCGACGATGTCGCTCCAAGATTGGAGTCCACATGAAGCCGGGGCTGCTCTCCAGAAATGGAAGAAGAGCTTCAGAAGGCGTTTGGCGCTGTTGGTATCAACGCCGGAAAGCAGCCTGTGAGTCGAACGATCGTTCAAGATGAAGATCCGTCCACGATTCCACTACCGCAGACACCCCAACGACACGACCGTACGCCTCCGACCAAGCGTGGAGCTGAGCGTGGTGCCTTTGGCACTACCGAAGCTTCACCGTACTTTCAAGACTCCCACATGGTTACGCCACGTTCAGAGAGCCGTATGCAACGTGTTTACGCTGGTAACGAGGGTTCGTTCGGTCGCCGGGGCGGTGCGCTAGCTCCCAAGGGTGGTGCCGGACGTCGTAAGGTTGAAATCGATGGTTCGTCAAGTGCCGATGACATTTTCGTGCGTACATTCGACGAGGAAGATCCTCAAGTCGAGTTGATGCGTCAGATGAATGCGCTGGCGACGCTGAACGACGTGGACCCGACACCGAGGATTGAAATGGCATCGCACCGACCGCTGGATCGCATCACGCCGTTCTCAGGCTCTTGTAACAAGAGCGAGAACTGTATGCAGTGGATCCGTGGGTTCATCTACGAAATGGCTGGAGCCCACACAGATGCCAACAAATGGTGCATTCCATTTGAGCTTAGTCTCTGGGACGGAGCCATTCATTGGTTCCGTCAACTTCCGAAGAAGACGAAGCGCAAGTGGAAGCGATGCGTTCATCCGCTACCACTGCTCGCAGTTCACGCAGATGCCACTTGCAGCGGGGCTGCCGTAGCTTTAGCGTCCGAGAAAGACATTTGACTCAAAGAGTCACTAATACTAAGTTCCTTATCCAAAGAACACTTACAACCCAAGACCAGGGCTCAAAGTTAATACCTTAATTTTTATGCTTCAAAACCAGAAGTGTTTTATTTACTATTATTGCGGCCAAGCCGCCTAGGGGTAAATGTATCTCTTTAACTATCGAGCATAGTTAAACCTAATCAAATGCATAACGTGTGGCTTTCAGCCAACGTACTGAGAGACCTTGTTAACTCTCCAGCTTATGTACGGAGAGTATGTTAGCTCTCCAGCTTATGTACTGAGAGTTTGTTAACTCTCCGGGTACTCCGTACCCCTGTGTGTTCCACATCATGTAACCCCGTTACACCACTCTCCCGTTACTACTCTGCAAAGCGGGAACGTAACGAACATCTGTGCGACTACATAAACAGGCTGAATGGCTACGCTCTGACCGCCCGTCTACACTTTGAGAAGAGCGGTCGCGACGCGAAAGAACACGTACAGCAGTTCCTTGCAACATGCGATGATGACAAGTTGGCGGAGAGTATTTACCACGCCCGAGTCGCCGACATTCACGAGCTCGAAGAGATCATCGAAGATGTTCTCAAGGGCAAGGAGAGAATGGCCAAGCGTGACAGTGAGTATCGATACTTCAAGAATCGTGACGCGCGACGCGACGAGGGGTACGCCCGCAATAATCGGCGTGATGACCGTCGCCGCGATGTCAACCGCCACAAACCAAGCGTGACGCTCATTGAATCCACGGTGGACGACCTACTATCTGAATTAGAAGGTCGTGAAGTTGCTCAGGGAGGCACCGAGTATTCAAACGAAGATCCGAACGCTTACAGCGATGTGCAAGACGAGTACAACGACTTTCGGCCCATTAATACGGATGGTGATTTCTCATTGGATGAAAGTGACCGATACCTTGCCGTGGCTAAAGAAAATGAGCGCCGTGCAGCCGCTGAAGGCACCTACGCACGTTCAGACAACCGTCAACCGCGTGGAAACACGCCTGATCGCGAGAATGGCTTCAATCAAGATCGCGGAGGTGGTGACCGTGGGTTCAATCAGGACCAACGCGGTCGACGTGACTTCAACCGCGACAACCGACGACCTCAATACGGACCATGCGCGGTGTGCGGTGGCATGTGTCACTCCGCCCACTAGTGTAACAAGTGATGCAAGTTCTGCAAGCAGCTCCACGATGCTGGACAATGCGAACTTTTCCGCAACTTCCAAGACCTTGCCAAATTCGTGCGTACTAAAGGCACGAAGGAGGAACTCCCGCCAGAGCTCAAGGCCGTCGTGCAGGAACGTCATTTAAACTAGGCAGTCCGCCAACTGCAACTGGGTTGGTCCCTATCGGGCTGCCACAGCTAACCGAGCCTTCGATGGAACCAGAGTGTATCTTTGCTTTCATGGGGCAGAGTGAATGGCCTGATAATTACGTAACAAATGTGAACACGACGGAAAATGAAAAGGAGAGGAGTAGAATCCTCGGTGGAGGTGTTGGAGAGAGAGTGGAGTGTGCTGATGCTGATGAGGGCACCAGCGAGGGCTCGTTCGGCATGGTTTCGAGTGCAGCACGAGACGAGCCCAAGGGTCACTCCAAGATGATGAAGTTGAACCCTGGCGAGAGACAGGGGTGGTGGTCGGCCAAGAAATTCGACCGACGGATCAGAATGAGAGCTCTGGTGCAAGGCACTGTAAACGACCAGCGAACGAGGATCCTCCTTGACACAGGAGCGAACGTTAGTGTGATCAGTGACGCCTTTGCGAAGAAGTTGCGGCTCCGAGATGTACCTGATCACGGACGCCGCATTGACATTCAAGGAATCAACGAAGGCAAGGTGTCTACGACGCGACGAGCGTGCATCAAGATTACGCTCGGATGGGAGATAATGTACGAGTTTGAGATGTGGGTAATGGCGCATAGTGCAGGCGTCGACGTGGTACTCGGGACCGACTTTATGATCCCAGCTGGGATCCGGTTGGACCTGTTTCACGGCGCAGCACAATTACCGCACGAAGTTCAAATCCCACTGATAAAGACCAAGAAGCGTACACGGCTCCCATGTTAGCGTCGGGCCACCCGAGCGTTTGGACATTCAAGCGCACGAGTGGCGAGAATATCGACTAGCGAAGCGTCAAGTCGGGCTGGAGGAACACGTACTGTGGGTTCGTCGAACGAACACGTTAATCCCCTCAGTGGCGCAGTTTCGGCGTGGACGGCCTCAGAGCATTCGGTTGACCAATGTGTCTGACCAAACTGTACCTACCAGCGCACGACTCGATCGCGATGTGGATTCCAGATGGGGATTTGCCGCGAGGTGACGGCTATGTGCGTCTGGATTCCAAGAAGTACGAAAACTGGCAAGTACTGGCCTACGAAGGTTGCTAAGACCGTGAGTTGTTTCAGCGTGAATGCGAAATCTACGAACAATGGCTTGCAACTCAGTCTTCGGCAGTCGAGCGACGAGACTATCCAGAACTCAGTGGGGTGCTAGCAAGGCCTCTTGAAGACTCGCTAATGGTTTCTTGTGATCGTCTGACATGTGCAGAGCGCTGGGCACTGATCCTGGAGGGACGTGAACGAGTGGAAGCCTGTCTGGCGTCTGGGGTGACAGCCGGGGATTCGGCCGAGGGTCCGTCTTCCGAAGAACGTTTGGACACTTATACGACAGCTTACGGCGGGGGGAATATTGCAAGCGAAGCCTCGGTAACGCGTACACACGAGCTACTGAGCCCGATAAACGTTGTACATACGCCAACGAGTGTTCGCTTCAAGTCTGGGGTGCCAACGGAAGCGATAAGTAACAGCACTGAATTAGATGGAGTCACCACTTTTGACGAAGTTGTGCCGGCCTTGTACGCAGCCAAATTTGCGAACGCGTCATCGGTGGTTGGTCCAGCGGATGCAGACGTTACGCTGAAGGTGGTGAATACGGCACCGAGTGTTCGTTGCGAGATTGGTGCGAATGCCGAACTGTCAAGACAACGGCCGTCCAAGGCGCTGAACAAGAGTCAACAACCCAATATGTCGGTTGCCTGCGCATTCAACATTGCGAACGAAGCCTCGGCAGGTGGCCCAGAGATGGAAAACAAGGCGATGGACCCAGTTTCGATTGCGTTGCGACTAGACGTTCTCTTCGATCGGTCGACAGCTGGGGATCAGCAACATTGGGCGCTTTGTAGTCTATAGTCGTGTTGATCTCTTCGGTCATATCTGTTTCCTGAGCCAACACCTTCGCGTAGTCTTGTAGGCCAATGTTGTTAGCTGGGTGCTCGTAGAAGGCATTCCTTGCGTTCTCCGTTGCTTCATTTCCGATTTGAAGTCAAGAGCAGGGTCCATAGCGATTTTGGACGAGACGTACATCTCGGTTGCACGAGTATGAACAACCGAAGGAAATGAAGCAACGGGAGAACGCAAGGAATGACGTCTGCGAGCATCCAGCTAAACAACATTTGCCTAGAAGACTACGCGAAGGAGTTGGCCTTCCTGCCAGACCTGACCGAAGAGATCAACACGACTATAGACTACAATGCGCCCAATGTTGCTGATCCCCAGCTGTCGACCGATCGAAGAGAACGTCTAGTCGCAACGCTGAAGAACCACGAGCACATCCTGATTGCTAGTGGTAGCGCACTGCCGCCACCAGCCTACGGCACGGTAAGCGATATCGACACACAGGGGCACGCCCCAATTAAACAGCGTGCCCGGCGCGTGCCGCTACGATTTCTCGGCAAACTGCACGAGCTACTGCGCGCTTTGTTGCAAGCAGGACTGATCGTCTTTTCAGACAGTCCATGGGCATCGCCGATCGTGATTGTGATGAAAAAGAACGGGCTGGACATCCGGCTCTGCATTGATTACAAGATGGTGAATGCTATCACCGCGATCATGGAGTATGCAATGCCGCTAGTCGACGACCTGTTAACAGATCTCGAGCGCTACCTATGGTTCTGCTCGCTAGATGCAGCAAGCGGCTTCTGGGCGGTCATGATGACCTTGCGAGCGCGTAAAGTGTCAGCGTTCGTCTGCGCACTAGGACATTTTGAGTGGTTACGCATGCCCTTTGGGTTAAAGAACGCGCCGATGATCTACCAGCGTATGATTGACAACGCACTCTGGGGGTTCGTTCAACCTAAAGGAGGTTGGTTTGAATACTCGGAGAAGATGCGATTAGCTGAAGAACAGGCCAAGGAACGTCGTGGGCCAAGCGCCGAGAATTCGTTTCAAACGAAGTTCGCGGCAGACCGCGAAGCACCGGTAGAGACCGACCCTGTACTACAGCTCGTCAACAGCCCCGTCGCTGACATGTTTACGAACGGGGAGCCAGACGAATCATCGCTGGTACCTGTATTTGGTCGACGGTCGTTTGTGGATGACTTTTGCTTCGGTGGCGAGGATTTGGACAGCTGTCTGACGACGCTGGGCCGATTGCTGGCAAGATTTGCACAGTGTCGGATCAGCATTAGTTTCACCAAGAGCATCTTCTGCCAGCCCAAGGTGGACCTTTTGGCGCAAAAAATTTCGCCAGAAGGCATAAGGGCTGATCCGAAGAAGCTTGCGGCCATTTGCCGAGCTTTCGTTTCCAACGAGTTAGAAGGGCAAGCAGTCGTTTCTTGGAGCGGTTAATTACTACAGCCGCTTCATTCAAGACTTCGCGGTCTACTGTGCGGCGCTGTACCAGCTCAAGGATAAAGACTTTGCCGTTGAAGGAGGCCTTTCTGTGGCACGTCGTTCCTTCGAAAAATTGAAGACGAGTGTTTCACATTCACCCATCCTCAGGCACTTCGATCGGTCAAAAGCAGTTCACGTCATGCTCTTTGCGAATGAATGGGCGTTGAGCACTACGCTAATGCAAGCGCACGAAGGCAAGTTACACCCCGTACGATTCCTCGGTCGCGTGCTCAAGGAGTTCGAGATGAACTTCCATCCTGCCGAGAAGGAAGTTTTGGCGTTGCTTTTGCTGTTGAAGATCTGTTACGTCCAGCTAACAGGAAAGACGCTACATGTCTATACACGATTCTCGACGTTAGAGTGGGTGCACAAGTCAAGAAAATAGGAGAAACACACGCCCATCGCTGGGATAACACACACGGGGCTGGGCGACGTGGGTGCCATAGCCGCGGCGCCAACTAAGGTGAGCGGGTGTGGTGCGCGTAGCCGCAGCAGACCCGCGCGGAGAGCCCGCGAAGCAGGGCCGCGCGGTATTTGTGGAGGCGGGCCCAGCGCTGAGCTCACCAGCGAGCCGAGCACTACACTTTCCAGAACATTCTATCTCGATATTGCGAGCGCATAGAACCGCGGGGGCGTTGAAGGGGCGCGCAGTCAAGCGAAGCGCGGCTGGTCCCTTTCTGCTGTGACCTCTAATCGTCGATTATGTCTTATTGCGACACTCAGAAGGTCATAAGTATACAGAAGTCAAGACAAATGATTTGCTGTGCGCTAAAACAGTAAATGCATGTGTTTGGCATGTTCTGTCGCACAAGTCGAAGTCTCGCTTCGGGCGCGCGGTCCTGTTCGCCATACTGCTTTCGCAGTGGCATTTGAAGGTGCAGCGCGTGAAGGAGAAATATGTCGCCTTCGCACAGTTACTGCAGTCAAGCATCACGAGCTTCGTCGACTTGGAAGATTCACTCGCGCCGGTGGCACCACCAAACAAGGGTTCCCCGACTATTCGAATGGACCCAGCGTTGCTGTATGCCAGGCTTCCCAGTCGTTACAGTGGATTCGTCATGTCTTTTGACGGATCAGCGAAGACAGAGATGTACGGTGGCTACGGGAGTTGTTCATGTGGAGCCTTCCTGAGTGGAAGATAGTGATTGCTGCGAACGCTTACCTCTCGGCCACCACGGTGAATGAGGCAGAGTACACAGGAATGATTAACGGTGTCAAGGCTGCTATTGCGCACGGTTCGTAGGATTTAGTCATCGTTGGTGACTCAACGCTCGCGATTTAACAATCACTAGGGGTGATCGCATGCAGGAAGGAAACTTTGCTAGCGCTGCTGAATACTCACAAGGAACTCACGGCCAAGCTTCGATCAGTTAAATATCTTCACGTTGTACGAGAATACAACGCGGCCGCGGATTCGTTAGCCACTGAAGCGCTGGAATTAAAGGTCAGTCGGGTAATCTTGGCTGAAACTCGCAAGTCGGAATTGGCATCGCTGAACCGCATCCAGGAAATGATCTACGAGCCGGATGAAGACTCGGTAGATGTTTCGTCACAAGGAGCAGAGCGTCAAGTACATGTACTGTCAGGCAGCGAGTCTTCAAAGTGGAAAACTTTCGAAAATTTCGTGGTTGTTTACAGCTCACCAAAGTGCGATTATGGTAATATAGCAGTGATGACTCGGCGACAGACGAAAGCCAAGAAACGCGTCAGGTTTGCAGATGAACACTCGGAGGATGTCTCAAAAGCTCAAGAAGAGCATGAAGAACGACGAGAGACGTCCACCGAAGATTCAATCGGCCAGGATTTGCCAGACCATCCTCACAAGACTGTACCAGCGGCATTTCCCGATGCGGAAGATGTTGACCCGGTAGCGATACAGCGGGAGCGACGCAGACGGATACTAGTGGCACAAGACGAGGAACAGAAGTGGTTTAACATCAAGAAAGTGCTTCAGGGCCAAGCACAAGAGCTGAGTTACAAAGAAGCTCGAGATGCCTGGAAGTATGCTGACCGGTTCGTGTTATCAGAAGACGGCGTGCTTCACTATCTTGGATTGAATCGTCGGTACGACCACGGTTGGCAAGAGGAGACCAAGCTGCGGCTTGTGGTACCAACAGCGATGATTCAAGAGGTCCTGCAAAACTGTCACGACTCGCTGGAAGGAGGACATCAAGGTGTGGTGAGAACGTTCCACCGCGTTAAGTCCGATTATTATTGGATCGGCTTGTACGCAGACGTGGAGAAGCACGTGAAGTCCTGTCCAGATTGCAGCTCGAGTAAAAGCCGTCCACAGTTTCGTGGATACTCACCTGGCAACGTACTAGCCGAACGACCTTTCCAGATCGTCTCGATGGATTTTGTGATCCCACTACCGAAATCTCGCAGGGGCAACACGGCGTTGCTCCTATTTCAGTGCTCGTTCACGGGATTTGTTATTGCCAAGGATATGTCAGATACGACTGCACTGAGTGTTGCCCAAGTGTTCGAAGAATGTGTGTACCGACGATTCGGAGCCCCATCATTAATAAGGCACGACCGCGACCCACGCTTCATGAGCGAGGTTTTCCAAGCATTTGCAGAGATGATGCAGTCAAGATCACGAGCGACTTTGAGCTATCGGCCACAGGCTAATGGACAGCAGGAACGCTCGGTGAAGTCAGTGATGGGTTCCGTACGAGTGTACGCGGAAGACCCTCTACAGCAAGATTGGGACGAAATCGCAGAGAAGCTGGTATTTGCTATTAATACTGCTCAGGACTCTACAAGGAAGGAAACACCGTTCTACCTCGTTCACGGTTGAGATGCTCAGTCGACGTTGAGGGCAATGTCGTCATCACTGAAACGAGCACTCGGCAAGTAGTCTGACGCACTGGCGTGGCGACGTGAGATCAATCGAGAACACGAGATCGCCCTCGCTATGGCCAAAGCTTATCAGGCTGTAGAAAAGGAGCAAAGGGCTAAAAAACATAATGATGCCCTGAGTCGACTGGAAAAAGCCGCTGTACCTTAACCAAGTGGAAACGAACACTCGGTGGACACATCCAGAAGCTTCGGAAGCGATAGAAGATCCTGCAAGAGCCCCACCGAGATCTCTTTTTGAGATTGGGAGCCAGGCGTGGTTGTACATGGAGCGCGTCAAACCGGGCTTGACGAAGAAATTAGCTCATCGGTGGCATAGACCTTTTCGGATCAAGCGCAAGGTGAAAGAGTTTGCATACGAGCAGGAACTGCCAGACCGAAGTGGGTATCGCTTCTACCCAGTAGTGCATGTGTCGAGACATAAGGCTGTCAACGAGTTCAACAGTCGACCGAATACTAGACGCGACTAATGAAGCAAGACTCGATTTCGACGAGGTGCTGTTGCCTGAAGACAGCTGGGAACCAGATCAAGTTGCCGGTGAATATGAAGTCGAGGCCATCCTCGACGACAGAATACCACTGTCGACGAGCACGGAGCGTGCTGTACGCGAGTTCAAAGTCAAGTGGGTGACCCAACTTGGGCGCCAGCATCCAGCTTGTCATGTGGAGGTCTGCTGTACGACTATTTGCGAGCCAAGAAGAGCGAGATTCGGCTGCAGATGGTGCAAGTGGCGGACGAAGACTAGTGTGACTGGATCACGTGTGAACTGCCCACAGGGCGATGCTGCCTGTGGTAACAGACGAAAAACGTTATCGCAACAACAAATTGTATATGCATTTGAAGAACAACATGAACATGATTAAGCTGTGGAAGTGAATTAAAAATAGGAAAACATGAATGCCGGCCGAGGAGCGACCACTGAAAACGAAACCTCGCGGGACCCCTCAACAGTTTGCTGAGATGCTGGAGAACGTCTTAAAACATGCAGCGAGGATTCAAAGCGATTCCAATTGCCTGGTCGCGGTGGCCAAGAGTGCTAACGAAGTTGAGACCTCGCTCTCCTTCTCCTCTTCATCGGGAACCTGAACCTCAGCAGCTGGAGCCGCAGCCGGACCCTGCGAATCCTCGGTACCAGCTTCAACAGGAGCAGCAGCCAGAGCGGGACGTGGAGTATCCAGTGGCGAGTCAAACAACGAACGCCAGGTCGGAAAAAACGCACCGGCATCCAGAGACGAATCAACAAGCACGCTTCGATACACATCCACAAAACGCGTACCACGAGGATTGAAAAGTTCCGGATCACACTGGTACGGGAAGTACGTGGTGTTGTACGGGTGCTGATGCGGCGCGTTCATCCATCCAGTACGCCAGAGCTGACGAGCATCGAGAGCCGGAACTTTGGAAAGCCAGTCGGACGTCCGAGGTGCGAACGGCAAGTTCTCGATCGGGTACCATGGTTTAGACGGCTCCAAAAGCAACTCAGGACGAATGAACGGCGTGTCGGAAGCCCTAGATCCAGTCGATAATACACGTGATCTACATGAAGTGTCAGTTGCCAAGATTTCTAGTTTGCGCCAAGTGGATGCGTTTGCCAGATCCGAAGTCTCTTCAGCCCTGGATCTACAAAGAAGGGAAGCGATAACATGGCCAATGGTTTGAGCGTACCAAGGGTGACGTCACTGCAGATCGACCCAAGGTTTGTCAGGTCACTGGATCTCGTGGATCTGAAGAGGTTGGATCCATGGATCTGCTGACAGGGGAGTCCGTGGATACTGGAAGTACCATGCCCCAGGAAAGTGGTTCAGACAAGCCAAGGTAGTGGGCAAGATCAACAATGAAAAAGCAATCCTACTCCTAGATAGTGGGGCCGAGGTGTCTATACTGGATACCGCCTTTGCTCGTAAGGTTGGGTGCCAAATGGATGGGAGTCGGATCCAAGATTGTGTTGGGATTGGTGAAGGCGTATACCGTACGAATGGGAGAACGCGGATCAAGATCACGCTGGCAGGCTGTTTGGTATACTGGTTCGATATTTGGGTTGGAGATCTCGCTGGTCAAGACGCCATCCTCAGGATGGATTTCATGGTACCAGCCGGAGTAAGGTTGGATCTGGCGGATGGGACACTGTGTTTCCCGGACGAGATTCGGATCCAGCTCAGCGGACAGCGACCGTTGTACGGGGCGAAGATGAGGATCATAAGGGCGGTTAGGACGGCCTGGATCGAGCACGGAGAAACCTGGTAACTGCTGGACCGGTTGAAGTGGGTGGAACATGAGAAACTGTGGGTCACTCGGGGCGATAAGTGAGTGCCTACGGTAATCCAAGGACCAGGCCGATCACAATACCGCCAGGTCACGAATGTCAGCGACAAGAGACTATTAATGGACCATTATGAGGTGATTGGGCGATGGTTGGCGAATGATGGTATCTGTAGGCGACCTGGATATGTGTCGGTGGGATCCCGTCGCTACCGAGAATGGCAAAATCTGGCGTACGAGGCGACTACCGAGATCGAATCTCTCGGAGATGTGGAGCTCCCGGCGGAGCCAACTGGCCTCTTGTGGGATCGGCCTTCATACCCAACTCCGCGAAAGATCCTACAGAGGGATAGTCGGATGGGGATCCAAGTGGTAGAGATTGGATCCAATACCAAGGATGATACCCAGAGCCGGTCCTTAGAAACCCAGAGCCGGTGGATGAGGGATCGCAGAGGACCGAAGCCGGGTCGCCAGATCCTACTGACCCACAAGTAGATCCAAGCTTTCCATTTGACAAAGTGCCTGGATCCTTGTCGAGAGTGGCAACACTAGCTAAACAGGAACTGTCGTGTGTAAACTCACCAGAGGGTCAAGTCGATCCAAAAGGTAGCTGCCCCGGTACCAGGATACCCGACCCCACGAAGACAGAAGGGGTGACGGTTGAAGGAGAGTCGCGGTGCTTGGCTCCAATGGTGGATCCGACAAAGACTGAAGATGAGCAAGTTTGCTACCATGAAGGCGTAGATCTACACGCCGAGGATCTTGGAGAAGGCATGGCGGTGATCCCGGAGGTACTACTGACCACAGAGGAGGTCACGATTGACGATATTCAAGCGGATCCAGGGGCGAAGGAACCCGCGGAAGTGGATCGGCTACGTCAGAAGATCTGGGAAAGCTGACATCTGCTGATTGGCAAAGGGAATGCATTACCGCCCGCTGCCCGCGGAGTCAAATGTGACATCGATGTCGGTGACGCGAAGCCGATTGCTCAAAGGGTGAGGAAGGTGGCGCCTCAGTTTCGAGAAAAACTATCGGATCTGATTAAGGGCCTGCTGCAAGCCAAAATCATCAGTTTCTCAACGTCCCCGTGGGCCTCTCCGGTGGTAATCATTATCAAGAAGAACGGAGTGGATATACGTCTGTGTATTGATTACCGGCTAGCTAACGGCCTGACCCGACTGATGGTGTATCGAATGCTTTTAATCAATGAGCTATTGGAGAATTTGGATAAAGTACTCTGGTACTGCTCTCTAGATATGACCAGTGGTTTCTGGGTGATGACTATGACAGATCGAGCTCGCGCAATATCCGCATTCATCACACCGTTTGGACTGTTCGACTGGAGCCGGATGCTGTTTGGATTGAAGAATGCGCCCCAGATCTATCAACGCCTGATTGACGATGCCCTCTACGGGTTTACGAGAATCCCAGAACCAGAAGGGGGTGGATCCGGGGAAGGTAAAGCGGAAGTGGATCCATTCAAAGCAGGAGAGCCATGCGATTTGGGGACTCCATCTGTGCTAGGACGCAGATCCTATATCGAAGACATTCTAATCCCGGGGGAATCGTGGGATCAGTTGTGCGAGAGGGTGACGTCCCTATTGAAAGCGTGTACTAAGTGGAATCTCTCTATCAGCGTGGTGAAGAGCTATTGGGGGATGCGCAAGGTAGATTACTTAGGTCATCGAGTCTTCAAGGAGGGATTGGAGGCAAATCCTAAGGATCTGTCTTCGGGGACAGACTTGCCATTCCCACAGTCGTTACGGGCGATACAATCCGTCTTGGGCAGTTTGAACTACTACAGTCGGTTCATCGAGGATTACGCACTGTTTGCTGCGGTACTCTATGAATTGAGGAAGGTAAAATTTGCTGCGATGACCACTTCGGCTGTCCGGATCAAAATCCAACAAGCTCTGGCCCTAGAGATCCCGGATCCACGAAAAGATCCAATTAGTACGACGCCGGAAGATGACCTAAAACAGGAACTGGATCCACACCAGGACCAGCGGGAAGAGGATTCAATCTGGATAGAGACGACGGAGGAGAACTCGGAAAAGGTGGAGCCTCGGTGGACCCGAGCTCAACACGCATTCGTGGAATTGAGGAACAGGATCGTGACCACGCCTATCCTCCGTCATTTCGATCCAGAACGTCAACCTACGGTAATAGTTTATGCCAGCGACTGGGCAGTCTCAGCAGCTCTGGTACAAGAACATGAGGGGATCTGTCATCCAGTCACCTTCGTCAGCCGGACACTGAAGCCGAATGAACTGAACTACGGAGCGGTGGAGAAGGAGATACTCGCGCTCCTGCGCGTATTGGATCTCAATTACAACCTGCTTGTGGGAAGATCCATCCGGATCCTGCCTCGACACTCTACGCTAGCTTGGTTGTTCAAGTCGGCCGGTTTACAAGGACGGTTGGGACAGTGGGCAGCTTTACCCTCACCTTGGACACTGGAGATCGTGAAATGCTCGAAAGTGGGAGACGAGATCCTGGGAGGTTTGGCCGCGAGCATCACACCTAAAGCCAAGATGGACGAAGCACTGACTAGGATCGCTTCTAAGAAAGAGCCCAAACGCCGGATCCAGATCCCGATCCCGACGGTACAACTGGATGACGATTTGTACGTCCTGCGTTTCGATGGATCGGCTCGCGTGCGACGCGGTGGAGGAGCATACAGCGCAATAATGTGGAAACTGCCCGGATGTAAGGGCCAGATCCACTTATGCGGAGGGCCGCACCGTCAATGAAGTGGAGTATAACGGACCCCTGCTGGGTTTGGATCTACTAAAGAGACAGGATCCGAAAAGGTTGGTGATTTGTGGAGATTCAAACTTGGTGATCAGACAGGTGCGATGTGTGATTGACTGCAAGGCCCCGGCCCTAGCTCTGTTACGGCAGAAGGTGATGGTCCACCTGCGTGGTTGAATGATTCACGAGTTAGTACATGTCAAGCGAGATTGGAATGCCAGTGCAGATAGCTTGGCCAGTGCCGCTTTACGGAATCAATGTGGTGTTGATGTGAGAAAGAGGCCGAGCATCAGAATCTCGTCACGTTAAACCGACTAGACGAAGTGGTGGTGGTTGGATCCGTAAAAAGGACAGTCCAGGTAATGGCTGTCACTAGATCAAGAGGAAAGATTGGACTTAGCCCCCAAATTCTCGATGAAACATTTGTGAAGGGAGTCCGCATGGAGCGGATCCTCAAAGCACATAACGAAGAAGCGTGGATCTTGGGACTAAAGAAGTATCTGATGGGGGATGTACGAGGCCTGAGTCGGGAGGATACCAAATCCTACAGTATTATCGCTACGGATTATGCTGCGGATCTGAATGATTTGCTCTTCTATTGTCCCGCTACGAAGAGAGTCAACGAGGACCGAGACGGATTGATGAGACTGGTGATGCCGGAAGCCTTACAACAGGATTTCCTACATCACTATCACGCTAGTTTAGAAGGTGGACATCAAGGGATTGGCCGGACCTACCAACATATCCGGGAATGTTTCGACTGGAAGGGACTATTCAAAAGTGTGCAACGATATGTCGGTGAATGTGTGGATTGTGAGACAGGCAAGGGCAGGCCCACAATCGAAGGGGAGACACCTGAGAATGTCCAAGCGACTTACTCTTTCCAAATCATAGCCATGGATCACATCCCCTCGTTACCCAAGTCGTTCAAAGGATACACAGAATTGTTGATCTGGGTGGATCTGTTTACCGGATACGTGATAGCCAAAGCTAGTGCGTCTAAAACGGCACAAACCATTGCCGAATCGTACGAGGAGTGCGTTTTCCAAAGATTTGGAGCTAGTCAGATGATTCGGCATGGTAGGGAGCCAGGCTTTATGTCTGATTTCTTTCGAGCCTTCAACCGGATCCTGGGGCAGAGACAGCGGGCGACTATGGCATATCGTCCCCAAGCCAATGGATCGGCCGAACGCATGGTACAGACGATCACGAGGGCGCTCAAGATGTATGTTCAGGACTTGGATCAGAGGGATTGGGATGGGTACGCAGAACGACTCACCTTCCAATGAACACCGCCCAGGACAGGATCCGGGGCGATACTCCATTTTACTTGGTACATGGGTGGGATCCTAAATCCACCCTAGAAGCGGCCATTCCAGTATGTAGCACCAAGAAGAGGAGCCGAGATCCAAGACGATGGCGATACCAAGTCCAAAAATATTACCGGCAAGCCAGATCCCAAGTGAACGAACGGTTAGAAGTGCGACACAGGATCGAGCGGATTGACACAACGAAGATGCTCGTCCCCATCAAATCCAAGTTGGATCGCAGGTGTGTCTGTATTTGGATCGGGTAAAGGAAGGATACGCTCGCAATCTGGTCCATCTATGGCACGGACCGTTCCGAGTAAGCGAAAAGATAGAGGAACATGCGGTGAAGTTGGAATCAGCAGGTACCGAATATTGCTTGTTTCCTGTAGTACACGTATCCAAGCTGAAGCTGGTCAAGGAATATCCGGACCGGTCACAAACCCGTCTTTCGGTGGATGAATCCAATCGGGTGGATTTCGACGAAGTCCTCCTACCGGAAGATAGTTGTAATGTGGATCTCGAGAAGATCACCGATATGAGGTCAGGGAAGCGAACTAGATACGGACGAATTTACCGCGAATTTCTGGTGTATTGGCGTGGATCCCAGTTGGGTAGACGAGGCAGATCTGAACTGTGGAGCATTACTCTATGATTTCTTGCGGGATCGTACGAATCGGAACAGATTCGGCGTAATGCAGTCGCATGAAGAAGAGTAGGGAGGGGATCCATGGATGTGAGTCGGTCGTGTCGATGGGAGGATGAAGAAGGACCCACAGGAAGGGTGTGGGCCAGGAGGAGGAGGATCACTGATGTGAGCTGGTCACATTGGGAAGCAAGAGAAGACGAATCCACAAGAGGGGTGTGGATCAGGAGGAAGGAGTGAATGTTTATGCATAAAGAGTGACGTTTTACGTGCGAAGAGTCCCGCTTGATTTCAAGCGCGAGTTTTTCGGGGGCCGAACCATACTAGTCTAATTGAGACTGGGTCGTTGGAGCTGGATCCGGCTCAAATCCAAGCGCGGATCCAACCCGGATCCAGGAATTAGCCCAGATCCAGGCGTACGCTGAAAGGGTGGATCCGGCCCGGATCCATATGTACGTCGGAAGGCTCCAACAGGATTCCTCATTCAACAAGAGAATGTTAAAGACATATTCAAGTAACGAAGCGTGGATTAGAATAGCTTAGGCAAAAATGCTATCTTCCAGTCGCTAGGTTCTACTACCGAAACGAATTCCACGAGGGACTGAAAGCTGGGGGGCGTAGCGGGGAAAAGAAACGATAGGGATCCGGGTGGTCTCCGGCTTGGAACATTGA
>NW_003303596.1:60096-61537 GCF_000142945.1 Phytophthora infestans T30-4
AGCCGGCCGTCGGGATGACATCCTCTTCCGAGGGAATATCACTCAGCACGGAATGGCAGCTCAGGGAACAGGACAGTAATCTTCATTGTGACGATGGCGACCCGGTTCAGTTCCTTGGCGGACCAAGGCTCAATGTCTCTTGTAGCGAAGGCCACAGGGGCGCGCCGACCAGGAAAGAAGACAGCATCCGGACCAAACGGGGCCACGGGGAGCATACCTGGCAACTAAGAATTAGGAGGGGCAGGGGTCAAGACAGATCCAGGGGATCCGCCACCATGAGGTGATCCCCCGCCACCATCGCTACCCGACCCACCATCACTGTCGACCTGGATCGCGGATCCCGCAGTGCCGGCCCCGGATCCGGCCGTATCAGTGACTTGCTGGGGTGGTGGCGAGAGAGATTTTCGCCGGGCTTCGGATCTGGATTGGGACAAGGCCCGCCGCGTGTCTTCTTCCAAAGCATCATCAGCGCCTCGAGCCTCCTCCGAATCCTCCGGACTTTCGTCGTCATCGTCGTCGTCATCGTCATCGTCGTCAGGACTGAAGGAATAATGGCCGGTGGACAGTGTACACTTCGAAGACGATCGGATAGGAGACCCCGAGCCGTCGGACCAATTCGATCCCTCTTCTTCGTCGTCCTCCGAGCTGCCAACTCTACAACCAGTGGGGATGACACGTTTGGCTTTCCCTTTCCCGGATCCAGTTCCGACAGGCGGAGAGCCGGTAGAAGCTGGTCGGGGAACGGTAGACACCGTCACCAAAGGGCCAGCCGGGGATCCCGTATGTGACGAGCCGGACTTGGCCGTGGATGCGACTAACCCCGTCGTAGAAGGGGTAATCGCCGTGGATCCAGCCTTGGCAGACGATCCGGACTTGGATGCCGAGGATCCCGGCTTAGATGCAGCAGCGGATCCAGTCTTGGGTCCAGATCCAGATTTTGACGTAACAGCAGTGGATCCAGCCTTGTATCCCACACCCGTTTTGGACGTAGCTACGGATCCGGTCTTGGACCTTGATGTCGGTTTGGATGTGGCGGTGGATCCGGACTTGGATCCGGCACCAGACTTCGAAGGCGAAGCGGAAGGTTTGGACGTGGATATGGAACCCGCCTGGGAGACGTTTTGGAGGCCGAACTGGTTTTGGCCTTGGCCTTGTTAGAAGCTCGGGCATGCTTGTGAGGCTGGGGGGGGGTCCAGTACCAGGAGCAGGGGATGCTCTACGCGGCCGTTTCGCAGCCGACGGACCCGCCCCACTTGGAGACTGCGGAGTAGCTGAGACGCTAGCCCCAGGAGATGATCCAGCCAGGGGAGAGAGTGGGTCCGAAGATCCAGGGAGGGGAGAAAGGGGATCTGAGATAGCAGAGGCCTCCAAAGTCAGTCGTCGACGCGCCAAGTCTCGCTCCGATAAACCGCGATCGCGCTCTAGAGCTAGCAGCTGGTGC
>NW_003303596.1:61637-64798 GCF_000142945.1 Phytophthora infestans T30-4
TCCCGGCCAGCTTAATTTGTATCATGAAGGCCGCGTCAAGACAATAGTGTCCGAGATACAAGCATGTCACGGGACAATGAGACAATAGACATATCTCTGGGAGTGTCCATGCGCCCAATCTGCTGGAGCAAGCTCCTGCAGCATTGGACAGGAGAATGCTGGCAACCAGGGAAAATTGAGACATTTCAGACGCAGTGCGCTAGTGTGGTGTAGTGATTTCTCCATAGTTGCGGATAATCGTCCGTCGACAAAGACGCGACACCGCCCAAGATGTTCAAGCGACGAACCCTCGGTCATGTGATGTACGGTGACGCCAAGGTGAAAGGGACTCGACGGCGTCACTACCGAACTCTCAACGGATATTGGATACGGTCCATATGTCACTGAATTCAGGCTGTCCTTATTAATAATAATGGACTGGTCGGATTCGCATTCAGCGGCCAAGAACTGACCATCTACGGTACGAACCCTCGGTGGCGGTTGGGATGAGTTCGCGGAAGGCTCAGCGACCCTTGGAAGGTGCGTTCACCGTCTGGGGCAGGGCGCGGGCCGTTGAAGATACTCATGCGACGATGCAGACGACGCTTGGCGTGCAAGAAGATCCATAACGGATCATTGTTCACTTGATATTTGTATACTTAATTAGGACTTCTTATTAGGAATAGACCCGAAAGGGTAAACATAAATACAGAACAGAATTTCCACTCAAGCACACAGAGCGACGTCCGGCTTCAAGATAAGCGTCTGGTCAAGCTTGTTTGAGTGTGTTATGCCTGTCGGTGAGCTCGAAGCTCTGTAGCGAGGGTTCATCCGGCAAGGCCAAGAGACTTTGTGTATTGGCCGATTATTATCGGGAGGTTTTACGTGACGGCTTATTGTTGCCTATTTGCACGACTGGGAGTGCTTGAATTGCCTCCCTTTTATTTCTTCCAGCCGAGTGTTGAACACTCGGTGATCTCGTAAAAGGCTTACCCGTGCCTGGTACCCTTCCGCTGTTGGGACCACGAGGATTCAAAACACCTGCTAGCTTTGCTCGTGCTAGTATCGTGTTCTTATTTTACTGGTTGGCCTATATAAGTAGTTTACAAGGTCCAGTTTGTCCCGGTGCAAGGGCAGAACTGGGGTCTTCAGGTCCGCCCGAACGATCGTTTACTATCCTAGTAGACGTATTGTTGTGGGAACATCCTAACTACATCTGTAGCTAGAGTTCACGTGGGATTTCCAACACCACAACTGGTGCCGCGACCCGGGAACAGATTGTGACCATTGTGAACTGTTTGTATGGCCTTCCAGTTTACGAGCTACCAAGAGAAGAAGAACAAGAAAAAGACAAGAAACATGGCGAAAGGACAACCGACGGTACCAGTTACGCCTGCCAAGTCTGGCGGGGCTCGCAACGAGAGTTCAAGCCCGGCTGCGCGCTTTGCAGCCGCCACCGAGCTTTCAGTGAGCTTCGACGACGAAGCGGACATCGGTCCTGACGCCCACGATTATGAAGATTACGAAGATAAGAATCCGGCTCCAGAGCCAGGCGCAGCGACGCCGGAGACGGCCACGCTATCATCGGGGCTGAGCGGGGCGACCAAGTCCCTTTCGAGGAACCTCGCCGACGAGCTCGATGATGTTGCGGGACCGGAACCGGCCTATGATGAATATGACGATGGGACCGAGGGTTTTAAACCTTCGGTGGCGAGTGCAAAGCATTCAGCACTGCTGAATGCACCTCGCCCACCTATCAACGGTGATACACCAGCCGCCAAGCGCGTTTTCGACCGCGTACAAGCGCTGATGCAGAATGATGAGTGGATGCAGCTGTTCAAGCCCATCCCCAAGAAAAAGGCCGACTGGTCTGCGCTTGCGCAGGAACTTCAATACCCAGTCAACTCGGCTTCGACTAGTCAGTGCCGAGGATCAGTCTCGCTACTGTTGTCGCTGGGTCGAGAACGAGACGTACCATCGACGATGTCGCTCCAGGATTGGAGTCCACATGAAGCCGGAGCTGCTCTCCAGAAATGGAAGAAGAAGCTTCGGAAGGTGTTTGGCGCTGTTGGCATCAATGCCGGAAAGCAGCCTGTGAGTCGACCGATGATTCAAGATGAAGATCCGTCTAAGATTCCACTGCCGCCGACGCCCCAACGACTCGTTCGTACTCCTCCGACCAAGCGTGGAGCTGACAGTGGTGCCTTTGGCACTACCGAAGCCTCATCGTACTTTCAAGACTCGCACATGGTTCCGCCACGTTCGGAGAGCCGTATGCAACGCATTTACGCAAGTAACGAGAGTTCGTTCGGTCGCCGAGGCGGTGCGCGAGCCCCCAAAGGTGGTGCCGGACGTCGTCAAGTCGACAGCGATGGTTCGTCCAGTGACGATGACATTTTGGTGCGTACATTCGACGAGGAAGATCCTCAACTCGAGTTGATGCGTCAGATGAATGAGCTAGCGACGCTGAACGACGTGGACCCAACACCGAGGATTGAAATGGCTTCGCACCGACCGCTGGATCGCATCACGCCGTTCTCAGGCTCTCGCAACAAAAGCGAGAACTGTATGCAGTGGCTCCGTGGGTTCGTCTATGAAATGACTGGAACCCACACAGATGCCGATAAATGGTGCATTCCATTTGAGCTAAGTCTCCGAGACGGAGCCATTCATTGGCTCCGTCAACTTATGAAGAAGACGAAGCGCAAGTGGAAGCTGCTGAGCGATGCGTTCATCCGCTACTACTGCTCGCAGTTCACGCAGACGGCACTGTCGCGTTACTACTCCGCCAAGCGGGAACGAAATGAACATCTGGGCGACTACATAAACAGGCTGAACGGCTACGCTCGGACCGCCCGTCTACACTTTGAGAAGAGTGGTCGCGACGCGAAAGAACACGTACAGCAGTTCCTGGCAACATGCGACGATGACAAGCTAGCGGAGAGTCTCTACCACGCTCGAGTCGCCGACATTCACGAGCTTGAAGAGATCATCGAAGATGTTCTCAAGGGCAAGGAGAGAATGGCCAAGCGTGACAGTGAGTACCGATACGCTAAGAGTCGTGATACGCGACGCGACGATGGGTACGCCCGCAACAACCCGGCGTGATGACCGTCGCGCGATGACAACCGCAACAAACCAGAGTGACACTCATTGAGCTACGGTGGACGACCTACTAGCTG
>NW_003303596.1:65080-79789 GCF_000142945.1 Phytophthora infestans T30-4
CGAGCGCCGTGCAGCTGCTGAAGGCACCTACGCACGTTCACGACTACCGTCAACCACGTGGAAACATGCCTGATCGCGATAATGGCTTCAATCAAGATCGCCGAGGTGGTGACCGTGGGTTCAATCAGGACCAACGCGGTCGACGTGACTTCAACCGCGACAACCGACGCCCACAGTACGGACCATGCGCGGTGTGCGGTGGCATGAGTCACTCCGCCCACTACTGTAACAAGCGATGCAAGTTCTGCAAGCAGCTCCACGATGCTGGACAATGCGAACTGTTCCGCAACTTCCAAGACCTTGCCAAATTCGTGCGCACTAAAGGCACGAAGGAGGAACTCCCGCCAGAGCTCAGGGCCGTCGTTCAAGAACGTCATTTAAACTAGGCAGCCCGCCAACTACAACTGGGTTGGTCCCTATCGGGCTGCCACAGTTAACCGAGCCTTCAATGGAAGCAGAGTGTATCTTTGCTTTCATGGGGCAGAGTGAATGGCCTGATAATTACGTAACAAGTGTGAACGCGACGAAAAATGAAAAGGAGAGGAGTAGAATCCTCGGTGGAGGTGTTGGAGAGAAAGTGGAGTGTGCTGATGCTGATGAGGGTACCAGCGAGGGTTCGTTCGGCTTGGTTTCGAGTGCAGCGCGAGACGAGCCCAAGGGTCACTCCAAGATTATGAAGTTGAACCCTGGCCGAGAGACAGGGGTGGTGGTCGGCCAAGAAATTCGACCGACGGATCAGAATGAGAGCTCTGGTGCAAGGCGCTGTGAACGACCAGCGAACGAGGATCCTCCTCGACACAGGAGCGAAAGTTAGTGTGATCACTGACGCCTTTGCCAAGAAGTTGCGACTCCGAGATGTACCTGATCACGGACGCCGCATTGACATTTAAGGAATCAACGAAGGCAAGGTGTCTACGACGCGACGAGCGTGCGTCAAGATTACGCTCGGATGGGAGATGGTGTACGAGTTTGAGATGTGGGTAATGGCGCATAGTGCAGGCGTCGACGTGGTACTCGGGACCGACGTTATGATCCCAGCTGGGATCCGGTTGGACCTGTTCCACGGCGCGGCGCAATTACCGCACGAAGTCCAAATCCCGCTGATAAAGACCAAGAACATGATCGACAGCGAAGAATACGGCTCCCATGTTAACGCCGGGCCACCCGAGCGGTTGGACATTCAAGCGCACGAGTGGCGAGAATATCGACTAGCGAAGCGTCAAGTCGGGCTGGAAGAACACGTACTGTGGGTTCGTCGAACGAACAAGCTAATCCCGTCAGTGACGAGGTTTCGACGTGGACGGCCTCAGAGCATTCGATTGACCAACGTGTCTGATCGAACTGTGTACCTACCAGCACACGACTCGATCGCGATGTGGATTCCAGATGGGGATTTGCCACGAGGTGACGGCTATGTGCGTCTGGAGTCCAAGAAGTACCAAGACTGGCAAGTGTTGGCCTACGAAGGTTGTAGAGACCGCGAGCTCTTTCAGCGTGAATGCGAAATCTACGAACAATGGCTTGCAACTCAGCCTTCGGCAGTTGATCGACCGAACTATCCAGAACCCGGTGGGGTGCTAGCACGACCTCTAGAAGACTCGCTAGTGGATTCTAGTGATCGTCTGACATGTGCAGAGCGCTGGGCACTGATCCTGGAAGAACGTGAACGAGTGGAAGCCTGTCTGGCGTCTGGGGTGACAGCCGGGGATTTGGCCGACGGTCAGCCTTCCGCAGAACCTTTGGACACTTACACGACAACCCATGGCGGAGGCAATAACGCGAACGAAGCCTCGGTAGTGCGTACACACGAACTACTGAGGCCGGTAAACGTGGTACATACGCCAACGAGTGTTAGTGTCCAGTCAGGGGTGACCACGGAAGCGAGAAGCAACGACACTGGATTGAATGGAGTCACCCGTTTTGACGAAGCTGTCCCGGCCTTGTGTGTCACCAAATCTGCGAACGGGCCATCGGTGGTTGATCCAGAGGATACAGGCATCGCGCAGAAGGTGTTGAGTACGGCACCGAGTATTCATTGCAAGATTGGTGCGGATTCCGAAATGTCAAGACAGCGGCAGAACGAGGAGCGGAACAAAAGTCAACAACCCAATATGTCGGCGGCCCACGCATTCAATATTGCGAGCGACGACTCGGCAGATGGCCCAGAGATGGGAAACCAGGATGGGAAGGAGATGGACCAAGTACCGACTGTTGAAATCAAGCGGATGCCAATGTTGAGTCAGGGAAGAATCCGTAGCGCGTGAACGAACATACATCTCGGTGCTCGAGTGTTACACCGAGGGAAATGAAGCAACGGAGGATACGAGAAATGATTTCTACGAACACCCAGCTAACAACATTGGCTTGGACGACTACGCGAAGGAGCTGGCATTCCTGCCGGACCTGACCGAAGAGATCAACACGACAATTGACTACACTGCGCCTAATGTTGCTGATCCTGAGCTGTCGACTTAACGCCGAGAACGTCTAGTCGCGACGCTAAAGAACCACGAGCACATCCTGATTGCTAGTGGTAACGCACTGCCGCCGCCAGCCTACGGGGTGGTATGCGATATCGACACACAGGGGCACGCCCCAATTAAACAGCGTGCCCGGCGCGTGCCGCTGCGATTTCTCGGCAAGCTGTACGAGCTGCTGCGCGCTTTATTGCGTGCAGGACTGATCGTCTTTTCAGACAGTCCATGGACATCGCCGATCGTGATTGTGATGAAAAAGAACGGGCTGGACATCCGGCTCTGCATTGATTACAAGATGGTGAATGCTATCACCGCGATCATGGAGTATGCGATGCCGCTAGTCGACGACCTGCTAACAGATCTCAAGCGCTACCTATGGTTCTGCTCGCTGGATGCAGCAAGCGGCTTCTGGGCGGTCATGATGACCTTGCGAGCGCGTAAAGTGTCGGCGTTCGTCTGCGCACTCGGACATTTTGAGTGGTTACGCATGCCATTCGGGTTAAAGAACGCGCCGATGATCTACCAGCGTATGAATGACAACGCACTCTGGGGGTTCGTTCAACCTAAAGGAGGTTCGTTTGAATACTCGGAAAAGATGCGTTTAGCTGAGGAACAGGCCAAGGAACGTCGTGGGCCAAGCGCCGAGGGTTCGTTTCAAACGAAGCTCGCGGCAGACCGCGAAGCACCGGTAGAGACCGACCCTGTACTACAACTCGTCAACAGCCCCGTCGCTGACATGTTTACGAACGGGGAGCCAGACGAATCATCGCTGGTACCTGTATTTGGTCGACGGTCGTTTGTGGATGACATTTGCTTCGGTGGCGAGGATTTCGACAGCTGCCTAGCGACGCTGGACCGATTGCTAGCAAGATTTGCACAGTGTCGGATCAGCATTAGCTTCACCAAGAGCATCTTCTGCCAGCCCAAGGTGGACTTTCTGTCGCATAAAATTTCACCAGAAGGTATCAGAGCTGACCCCAAGAAGCTGGCGGCCATCACCGAGCTTTCGTTTCCAACGAGTAAAAAGGGCATGCAGTCGTTTCTTGGAGCGGTTAATTACTACAGTCGGTTCATTCAAGACTTCGCGGTCTACGGTGCGGCGCTGTACCAGCTCAAGGATGAAGACTTTGCCGTTGAAGGTGGCCTTTCTGTGGCAAGTCGTTCCTTCGAAAAATTGAAGACGAGTATTTCACATTCACCCATTCTAAGGCACTTCGACCGGTCGAAGAAAGTTCATGTCATGCTCTTTGCGAATGAATGGGCGCTGAGCACTACGCTAATGCAAGAGCACGAAGGCAAGTTACACCCCGTACGGTTCCTCGGTCGGGTGCTCAAGGAGGCCGAGATGAACTACCATTCTGCTGAGAAGGAAGTTTTGGCGTTACTTCTGCTGTTGAAGATCTGTTACGTGCAGCTGGCAGGAAAGACGCTACATGTCTATACACGATTCTCGACGTTAGAGTGGGTGCATAAGTCGAAGTCTCTCTTCGGACGCGCGGTCCAGTTCGCAGTGCTGCTATCGCAGTGGCACCTTAAGGTGCAGCGCGTGAAGGAGAAGGATGTCGCCTTTGCGCAGCTACTGCAGTCAAGCATCACGAGCTTCGTTGACCTGGAAGACTCGCTCGCGCCGGTGGCGCCTCCAAACAAGGGTTCCCCGACTATTCGAATGGACCCCGCGTTGCTGTACGCCAGGCTTTCCCGTAATTACAGCGGATTCGTCATGTCTTTTGACGGATCAGCGAAGACAGAGAAGTACGGTGGCTACGGGAGTTGTTCATGGGTGCTGTGGAGCCTTCCTGAGTGGAAGGTAGTGATTGCTGCAAACGCGTACCTCTCGGCTACCACGGTGAATGAGGCAGAGTATACAGGTATGATAAACGGTGTCAAGGCTGCTATGCGCACGGTGCCGAGGATTTAGTCATCGTTGGGGACTCAAGGCTCGCGATTCAACAATCACTAGGGGTGATCGCATGCAGGAAGGAAACTTTGCTAGCGCTGCTGAATACTCACAAGGAGCTCACGCCAAGCTTCGATCAGTTAAATATCTTCACGTTGTACGAGAATACAAACGCGGCCGCGGATTCGTTAGCCACTGAAGCGCTGGAATCAAAGGTCAGTCGGGTAATCTTGGCTGAAACTCGCAAGTCGGAATTGGCATCGCTGAACCGCATCCAGGAAATGATCTACGAGCCGGATGAAGACTCGGTAGATGTTTCGTCACGAGGAGCAGAGCGTCAAGTACATGTGCTGTCAGGCAGCGAGTCTTCAAAGTGGAAAACTTTCGAAAATTTCGTGGTTGATTACAGCTCACCAAAGTGCGATTATGGTAATATAGCAGTGATGACTCGGCGACAGACGAAAGCCAAGAAACGCGTCAGGTTTGCAGATGAACACTCGGAGGATGTCTCAAAAGCTCAAGAACAGCATGAAGAACGACGAGAGACGTCCACCGAAGATTCATTCGGCGAAGATTTGCCAGACCATCCTCACAAGACTGTACCATCGGCATTTCCCGATGCGGAAGATGTTGATCCGGTAGCGATACAGCGGGAACGACGCAGACGGATAATAGTGGCACAAGACGAGGAGCAGAAGTGGTTTAACATCAAGAAGGTGCTTCGGGCCAAGCACAAGAGCTGAGTTACAAAGAAGCTCGAGATGCCTGGAAGTATGCTGACCGGTTCGTGTTATCAGAAGACGGCGTGCTTCACTATCTTGGATTGAATCGTCGGTACGACCACGGTTGGCAAGAGGAGACCAAGCTGCGGCTTGTGGTACCAACAACGATGATTCAAGAGGTCCTGCAAAACTGTCACGACTCGCTGGAAGGAGGACATCAAGGTGTGGTGAGAACGTTCCACCGCGTTAAGTCCGATTATTATTGGATCGGTTTGTACGCTGACGTGGAGAAGCATGTGAAGTCATGTCCAGATTGCAGCTCGAGTAAAAGCCGCCCACAGCTTCGTGGATACTCACCTGGCAACGTACTAGCCGAACGACCTTTCCAGATCGTCTCGATGGATTTTGTGATCCCACTACCGAAATCTCGCAGGGGCAACACGGCGTTGCTCCTATTTCAGTGCTCGTTCACGGGATTCGTTATTGCCAAGGCTATGTCAGATACGACTGCACTGAGTGTTGCCCAAGTGTTCGAAGAATGTGTGTACCGACGATTCGGAGCCCCATCATTAATAAGGCACGACCGCGACCCACGCTTCATGAGCGAGGTTTTCCAAGCATTTGCAGAGATGATGCAGTCAAGATCACGAGCGACTTTGAGCTATCGGCCACAGGCTAATGGACAGCAGGAACGCTCTGTGAAGTCGGTGATGGGATCCGTACGGGTGTACGCGGAAGACCCTCTACAGCAAGATTGGGACGAAATCGCGGAGAAGCTAGTATTTGCTATTAATACTTCTCAAGACACTACGAGGAAGGAAACGCCGTTCTACCTCGTTCATGGTTGGGATGCGCAGTCGACGTTGCGGGCAATGTCGTCATCACTCAAACGAGGACTCGGCAAGCAGTCTGACGCACTGGCGTGGCGGCGCGAGATCAATCGACAGCATGATGTCGCCCTCACTATGGCCAAAGATTATCAGGCTGTAGAAAAGGAGCGACGAGCAAAAAAACATAATGATGCTCTGAGTCGACTGGAAAAACCCGCTGTCCCTCAACCAAGTGGAAACGAACACTCGGCAGACCCTCTAGAAGCTTCAGGAGAGATGATAGATCCTGCAAGAGCCCCACCGAGATCTCTTTTTGAGATTGGGAGCCGGGCGTGGTTGTACATGGAACGCGTCAAACCGGGCTTGACAAAGAAATTAGCTCACCGATGGCATGGACCTTTTCGGATCAAGCGCAAGGTGGAAGAGTTTGCGTACGAGCTGGAACTGCCTGATCGAAGTGGGTATCGCTTTTACCCAGTAGTGCATGTGTCAAGACTCAAGGCTGTCAACGAATTCAACAGTCGACCGAACACTCGGTTAGTACTTGACGCGACTAATGAAGCAAGACTCGACTTCGATGAGGAACTGTTGCCTGAGGACAGCTGGGAACCAGATCAAGTTGTCGGTGAATATGAAGTCGAGGCCATCCTCGACGACAGAACACCACTGACGACGAGCACGGAGCGTGCTGTACGCGAGTTCAAAGTCAAGTGGGTTGGCTATGAAGATACAACTTGGGAACCATCATCAAACTTGTCATGTGGAGGTCTGCTGTACGACTATTTGCGAGCCAAGAAGAGCGAGAATCGGCTACAGATGGCGCAAGTAGCGGACGAAGACTAGCGTGACTGAATCACGCATGAACTGTCCACAGGGCGATGCAGCCCGTGGTAACAGACGAAGAACGTTACTGCAACAACAAATTGTATATGCATTTGAAGAACAACATGAACATGATTACGCTGTGGAAGTGGATTAAGATAAGAGTAAACATGAATGCCGACCGCGGAGGGATCACTGAAAACGAAGTCACGCGGGACACCTCAACAGTTAGCTGAGATGCTGGAGAACGTCGTAGAACGTGCAGCGAGGAGTCAAATCGATTCCAAGTGTCTGGCCGGTGGCCGAGAGTGTCAACGAAGCTGAGTCACCTCTCTCTTTCTCCTCTTCATCAAGAACCTGAGCCTCGGAAGCTGGAGCTGAAGCCGGACACTGCGAATCCTCGGTACCAGCTTCAACAGGAACAGCAGCCAGAGCGGGACGTGGAGTACCCGGTGGCGAGTCAAACAACGAACGCCAGGTCGGAATAAGTTCGGTTGAATCGAGAGACGAGTCAACGATCACGCTTCGGTACACATCCACGAAACGCGTACCACGAGGATTGAAAAGCTCCGGATTACGCTGGCACGGGAAGTACGTAGTGTTGTACGGGTGCCGATGCGGCACATTCATCCATCCAGTACGCCATGGCTGACGAGCGTCGAGAGCCGGAACTTCGGAAAGCCAGTCAGATGTCCGAGGTGCGAACGACAAATTTTCAATGGGGTACCACGGCTTCGACGGCTCCAAGAGCAACTCGTTCGGGTAATGCCGACAGCGCGTCAGGAACGGGTTGTATCGCAGCGAGGACATCATCGATACCAACGGCAGTCTCGAGGCGACGCTGAGTGTGTATATCGCCGTGGAGAGGAGGCGCAACGCTGAGCTGCACTTGGTGACGAGCCATTGCAGTCAAGTACGGGATTATCGAGGTCATCATGTGATCGACCGATGCCTCCGTACATTCAGCCAGCATGGCGCGCAGCGAATCTTCGGTGAGGGGTGGCGGACCACCAGCTGGGGCAGGAGGAACAGCAGGAGCCATCTCCGCGGGTTCAGCGACGACGAGGAGTGCTGCAGGAGCTATCGCAGGGAGTGAAGAGTCCGGGGCAGGAAGCGCCGAAGGACCAGTTGATGACGCCGCTGTCGGAGGAAGTGTAGCAGACTGAGGGACGTTCGAACCCTCGGCCTTTCCCTCCTGAGAAACAAGTCGAGTAATGCGAGATGATGAGCAAGGTGCCGATGATTCAAGAAGAAGGATGAGCTGACGTACCTCCAGCCGTTACAAAGTTCGCGACGTCTACGAGGATTGAGACGCTGAAAACCTTCGGACACGGCTCGATTCAGACGCTTGGACATACGGTGGCGAGATGGTGAATTGAAGAATGAAGAAATGTCACAACGGGCACCAGTACCGTGGCTTCCATTGCGACAGGGGCAGTTGTGGTGTAGTGATTTCTCCGTGGTTGCGGATTATCACCCGTCGACAAAGACGTGACACCGCCCAAGTTGTTCAAGCGACGAACCCTCGGTCGGGTGATGTACGGAGACGCCAAGGTGCAAGGGAGATTCGAGGGCGTCACCTCAGAGTTTTCAACCAGTATCGGATACGGCCCTATGTCACTGAAATCTTTTTTTGTTCTTATTATTAATAATGGACTGGTCGGATTCGCATTCAGCGGACCATCTACGGTACGAACCCTCAGCGGCGGTTGGGATGAGTTCGCGGAATACTCAGCGACCTTTGGAAGACACGTTCACCGTCTGGGACAGGGCGCGGACCGTTAAAGATGCTCATGCGACAGTGCAGACGACGCTTGGCATGCAAGAAGATCCATAACGGATCATTGTTCATTTGATATTTGTATACTTGATTAGGACTTCTTATTAGGAATAGACCCGAAAGGGTAAGCTTAAATACAGAACAGAATTTCCACTCAAGCACACAGAGCGACGTCCGGCTTCAAGGTAAGCGTCAGGTCAAGCTTGTTTGAGTGTGTTATGCCTGTCGGTGAACTCGAAGCTCTGTAGCGAGGGTTCATCCGGCAAGGCCAAGAGACTTTGTGTATTGGCCGATTATTATCGGGAGGTTTTACGTGACGGCTTATTGTTGCCTATTTGCACGACTAGGAGTGCTTGAATTGCCTCCCTTTTATTTCTTCCAGCCGAGTGTTGAACACTCGGTGATCTCGTAAAAGGCTTACCCGTGCCTGGTACCCTTCCGCTGTTGGGACCACGAGGATTCAAAACACCTGCTAGCTTTGCTCGTGCTAGTAGCGTGTTCTTATTTTACTGGTTGGCCTATATAAGTAGTTTACAAGGTCCAGTTTGTCCCGGTGCAAGGGCAGAACTGGGGTCTTCAGGTCCACCCGAACGATCGTTTACTATCCTAGTAGACGTATTGTTGTGGGAACATCCTAACTACATCTGTAGCTAGAGTTCACGTGGGATTTCCAACACCACATGGGGATGCTGGTAGTGTACGTCGTGAACGCTGTTGTGCAGCGCCGACCACGTACAGAAGGCGATTGTGGTGAGGTTCTTTCTCAGAAATAAGAGAATGGACCTAACAAGGGGTCACTATCCCGAATCAGTGACAAATTCACGTGATTAGAGAGAATTTGGATCACCCGGCGCGGATGCATGTTGCCTGAGGTGGATTGGCCATGACGAGCAGCATCCTGTATACGCCGACGATGGATCTGGTATGGGTGACGTACGGGAAGGCAAGATCCACCAAGGAATAACTCGGATCCACCCTTACCTGAGTTCACTTAGGTGGATATGGGATATACTATGACCGGGTCGATCGAGTGTGGATCCTATGAAGGAATGATGGTAGGTGTCATCTGAAGGTGGATCTAGTATCCACGACTAACGAGAAGGCAAGATCCACCGCCAGGTGTCACGGATCCCATACTTCCGAGCTCGGATTTAAGGAGGTGATGATCCCGCATAGAGGGACCTGGATACAGGATACAGGGATGGTGGATGCAGTGGATCTCAAACCGTCGTGGGACAATGGAGATGACGGTCACAAGACGATGTTGGAGGATTGGAGAGCTCAGGTCCAAGACGGGTGTACACTTACAGCAACCTGGATCCGGATGAGTGTACCCATAATAGGGTGACCATAATGATTACGCTATGGATCCGGTGGATCTGAGGATAATACCGCTGGGATGATGGGTCAAGGAGAGAAAGGACATGCAGCCGAGCCTGATAAGAAATTTAGCAGGAAGAAGACATAGAAGGTAAGGAATCCAGGCAGATATAGGCTTAAGTATCAATACAGACTTCTATTCGCACAGTAACACGCAAGTGCCTTCCTGCCCTCAAGAATCGGAACTACATTGGCCGTACGAGCTCGGAGAAGGTTGGGAATTGTGAATCTAGTGTTGGTAGTGATAACTGGATAGTACATTGGCCAGATCCTACAACCTAGTGAGCTTTCCTTTACACGTGCAGATCCGACAGGTTAACCGGATTTACTACTTGGCCGGGTACACCCAAGAAGATCTCAACTCTCAAGATCCCGTCAGAGGAGGCGGCAAGTACGACGCAAAGGAAACGCAAAGGCAAGGTAACACACACGCAAGGCAACCCTACGGCCAGATCCACGATCTAGGCCCTGGATCCACTTAAGCTCAAATATTCGTTTAGGATCCAGAACCAACCACGGACGCAGAGTGAAGATTTTTCCACTGCTGCTCCACCCCATCCCCACGTCTCGCCAAGACACTCAAGCTTCACCACTTGAACGCTTCGGAAGTTACCGAGAGAGCATGATCCCGCCCTACCGACGGGTACACTAGGTGAGGAAAGTTCAGCAGAACACGGATCATCGGTGGACCCCCTTCGTTAATCGGTGTCTGGGCGCTGTTGGTAAGTCGGATCCGGCAATTTCGCAGATTTTGCTGATTCCGCTACACCACAAGACCCTCCGAGCGAAGTTCCACAACAGATTCATCTGCCAAACGCCTGCCCAACTCTGGAACTGCCTCAAGAACGACAAGCGAAGTCGCGGTGAGTCGGCTGAGGAGTGGGGTGATCGCATCTCGACCATGTGCGAGGCCCTGAACTACCATGAGCCTCGTATGAGGTACGAGTTCTTCCTGGACGGCCTGCGGAACAAGCAGATGAAGGCGGTGTTAAACGGCAACATGGTTGTGACGATCCGAGAGGCCTGTGACCTGCTGATTTACAAGAATCTGCACACGAAAAGACTCGTCATGAGAGCTAAGAACGCCTGAGTATTGGTTGGATTGGTATGACCGGAAGCTGGAGGCTACTACGGGGGCAAAGCGGGCGAATCGAGACTTTAAGGACGCTAGTGAACAAATGGAACGGCTGCCGCCTGTAGTAGGTGTGATTTCCGATAAAATGAACGCTGACACGAAATCGCAAGAAACCGCTGAAGAGGACGGGGAGCGCGACTTTGAGCGGAACGTGTGTGTCGAGCTCGACGATCTTACCGTTCTAAACACCAGGACTGCCGACGAGAAAGTCGGAACGCTTCCATTCAGGTTGCGTTCCAAAATTAGGTGTCGTGTGTACGAGCTCCTGAAACCAGAAAGGAACGCCCTGACGGAGCGCGAACCAGAGGATCCAAAAGGGGTGGAACAAGCCGGTGCGGCAGGAGAGGTTTCTCCGTTACGTGACAAGGAGGGCAAAGCCTTTCTAGACGAGGAGGTTCTGCGTGAGTACCTCCTCGAAGTAGGTGGAACGCCTACGGAGGCGTTTCTCAATCGCGCGATGACTTGGCCTCGAAGCTATTTTGAGACGGAAGCCCCGACCATTCGTGACAAGTTGTGGGACAGGAAAAAAGGGAAACCCGAAAAATTGGAACTGGTTACTGCGACAGATGGGGTAAATCCATGGAAGAAAGTGGAGTTCAGTTTGCCAATCAGCAACGAGGAGCTCAGAATAGAAGAAGAAACCCCGAAGCGTATCGTGCGAACACGAGAAGAGCGCCGAAAGAGCTAAGAGGACCGGGGCTCTGCGAGGTAAACAGCGAGGAAGCTACACACGACAATGGAGACGTCGTCTCGACAGGCAAGCGCGTCATCTGTAGTGTGGGAGGAGTGCAGGCCTATCAGACGCTCTGCGAATGTTTTGCCTTGGAAATGTGGAACGAACGCGAGGGGCCTTCCCCCCAGGCGGTTAAAAACCAAGCGCGGTTTTTGAAAAAAAAATTGAGGGGCGAGGCTTGCGAGATTTTGAGAACCTTTACCACGGGCGTTTTGGACCGGGTTTTCCGGGTACCGTTTTACGGTTCGCGTGCGCGGAGTTGTTGACCTACCTGTGACACTTGGAGCGCTTGAAAGAACGCTCCCGTTCGTGGTGGTCGACAACCTGTTCGTGGACGCCATCCTTGGTACGGACTCGCTGAAGGCGTTTCGCGCCGTGATTGACCTGGAAGAACAAAGGATGACGCTAAAAGGGACAGGAGACATCATCCCTTTGGGTGAAACGAGGGTGGAAGAGACGTACGCAGCTACAGTATCGGCTAGCGTGCTTCTAGAGCCTGGCTGTCAGGCGCTAGTTAGGTCAAGAGTTCGAGGAAGGGTGAAGGACAATTCGGTAGTGTTGGTGGAAAGCGCTCCGAGAACGGACGAGTCACTGAGAGTAGCGAGGACGCTCTGCGCGGTAACGGAAGGAACGGTCTTGGTGGAAGTGTGCAACGCCTCAGCCGAAGAAGTGGAAATCCTACCCGGAGCTTACGTCGCTGCCGTGACGATCGTCCCAAAACCGGCGTTCGTAACCCGCGTTCCCTCTGAAAGGGGAGCGGCTGAGAACGTCAGCGCTGTATTGAGTTCCGGTAACGACAGTGTGGTCACCGAAATGGGACCGCCTGAGATAGAAATGATCGTAGCGATGAAGAACGACGAAGAGGATGATTTTAAGGTGGACTTTGAAGACTCCTCGATGGGTGCCGAGCATAGAGGGCTTTTTGCGAAAATGCTAAGCGACCTGCAAGTATTGTTTGTGGAGACCTCGAAGAAACCGGGAAGAGCGGAACTCCTAAAGTTCAGTATCGACAAGGGAGCGCATGCGCCGATCAAACAGCCGCCGTATCAAGTCTCAAAAGCTGAGGGTGACGTCATGGAATTGGAAATACAGAAATACTTGAACTTTAGCCTCATCCGGCCGTCGACAAGCCCTTGGGCTAGTCCCGTCTTGATGATCAGGAAGCCTGACGGAGGTAATCGATTTTGTATTGACTATCGGAAGCTGAATGCTGTCACTGTGAAGGACAGCTATCCGATGCCGTTGATTGATGACATTCTGGACGTTCTCGGGAACGCCTCTCTATTCTCTACGATGGACATCGCCTCTGGGTATTGGAACGTTCCCATGGACCCAGGCAGTGTGGAAAAGACGGCATTTACAAGCACGTTTGGGCTCTACGAATGGCTAGTGATGCCGTTCGGCTTGTGCAACGTCGTTCCTGCATTCGACAGCCTGATGGAGAACGTTCTCGTCGACCTCAAGTGGAGAATTTGTCTCGTGTAGCTTGATGACTGCGTGGTGTTCAGCGACGACTTCTCGACTCATCTGAATCGCGTGCGTCAGGTACTGGAACGCTTCTGAGATGCGGGGCTCAAGCTAAAGATGAAGAAGTGCCATTGGGGGCGTGACCAAGTGGCGTTCCTATGCCATATTGTCACGCCTACGGATATCATGCCGAACCCTGGAAAGGCAAAGGCAGTGATGAACATCGAGAGACCTCATGACCTTCATACGGTGAGGGCGCTCCTAGGGCTGACCAGCTACTTTAGACGTTACATACCAGGCTTCGCGACTATTGCAGCGCCTTTGGAACGCCTGAAACAGAAGGACGTGCCGTTCCTGTGGAACGACGACTGTGAAGTGACGTTCCGCCAGCTTCAGCGAGCGCTAGTGAAGCCTCCCATATTGGTGTATCCCAATTTCAAGGCGCGTTTTAAGCTGTTCGTGGACTCGTCTCATCTGGCCGTAGATGCGTGCCTAATGCAGGAGGTTTACAAGCGTGACAGGGCCATAGCATATGCGAGCAAGATGTTGGTGGGGTCCCAACGAAACTGGATTTACAAGACGAGCGGAACCACGGAGATCGAGTGTTGGGGAATTGTCTGGGCAACGCGGAAGTATCGAAGCTACCTCAGTCATGCGGAATTCGACCTCTACACTGATCATCAGGCTCTGACTTGGATTTTTGGGAAAACTACTAGGACGACTAACGCCAAGTTGGCTCGCTGGGCGATGGAGTTATCGCAGCTGCGGTTCAAGATCTACCACAAGCCGGGAACTTCAATGGGACACGCAGTCGGATTGTCACAGCTGTACCATCGACCTGCTCTCATGTTGTAGGCGCTACACGGATGGCTGACTTGCTCAACGAGGATGACGGCGACCCCGCAAGCGAGGCGGCTGGAGACGTCACGCCTCAGCCTTCCTGAACGAACACTCTGGGCGATGGAACGCTGAGTTGGAACGCCCCCCGTGTTCCAACCTCAGTCGGGGAGACCCCTGAAACGGGCGTTCCCGAAAAAGATGGACTCCCTCTCGTGGACGCCCCAACCAACAAAAACGGACCTCGAAGTACCGGAACCTGTTACTCAGGATGAACAGGAAGAGGACTTGCAAGGACGCGTCCCACGGGTTGATCAGTCCCCGGTAGATGCATTCGGGTTGGATTCCAATAAATTCGTTCAGAAGCAAGAGAAGGAACCTTGGATGTGTGCCTTGAAGGCGTTCCTGAGGGACGGAACTTTAGCTCTCGACCCGTGTTGAAGAAGTCGCCCCACTATCGAATCAAGAACGGGTCCTGATGCAACTTGTTCATCTGGGAGTACGTGCAGGGCCGACCCGAACTATAAGCGTTCCTGTCGTGCCGTTGCCGTTCATCGAGACTGTTCTTCACTACTGCCACGCCGACATCTTCTCCGCGCATCTCGGCAAGACCAAAACGACTGACAGAA
>NW_003303596.1:79889-89136 GCF_000142945.1 Phytophthora infestans T30-4
TATGTGCGTGAGTGTGCGATCTGCAGTGGAGGCAAGGGACATATACCTTGGAGAGCGGGCTTAATGCAACGCATGCCGGTCCAAGTGCTATTGGGACCGTTCTCGTTGTTGGTGGTGGATGCTGTTGGACCACTGGTCGTTACGCCAAGGGGGAATAGGTACATCTTAGTGTTTGTGGACTACTTTACGCGGTGGGCGCGTGCTTTCGCAGTAGCTTCACTGGATACTATTTCCTTTGTGAATGTAATGATCGAAGGTGTGATCAGCCGGCATGGCGTTCCGGAACGCCTATTGAGTGATCGCGGAACCAACTTCACGTCGGATCTGGCCAAGTCACTATATCAAACGCTGGGTATAAAGAAGATGTATGGTGCTGCGTATCACCCCCAAACACAGGGCCTCGTGGAATGATTCAAGGGAACGCTGATGGGAATGTTAAGGGTGTTCGTGAACGAGACGCAGACTGTACTTGCCACGGGTTCTCTTCGCCTATAGAACGGCTTACCACGAGGGACTTGGAGACACGCCGTTCTTCAGTTTGTATGGGCGTGACCCAGTATTACCGATTGATTTGGCGTTCCTGAACACGAGCAAAGACTGAAAGAGCAATGAAGTCGCGGTGTATAGGAGGAAACTGTACCTTTCGCTACGCGACTCACGTCGCCTCGTGGAAAGACAACTACTCAAGGGCCAGGACCGGCACGAGCAACGGCTTGCAAACAGGTGAAAGTGTCTTACGAGGAAGGGGATGCAGTTTGGGTGTATCAGTTGTTCCGAGCGCTGGGGAACGCCGAACCAAGAAGCTGCCGTTCTCCTGGCACGGCCCGTACCGAGTAGTCGGCCAAGTCGGGGAGAACGCCTATAAGATCGCGATCCCCACGCACCCCAACCGGATCGTCACGGTGAATGTGAATCGCCTGAAACGGTTCCCGTGGTCGTTGGAGTAGGCCGTTCGCGGATGAGAGGCCTGCAGAAGCCGAAGAGAACGCCTCCGAAGATGGAACGGGTCCGCTACAAGAAGGAGCCGTTCCTCCGACAAGCGTTGTGGAACGCTTGAATGTGGGTGGAGATGAAACTGCCTTTTCGGGAGTAGCGTCGTCTATCGTGGATGTGTTGGCCAAAAGGGTGGAGAAACGCGAGGTCCAGTATTTGGTGCTCACGGCAACGTATGAGACTTTCTGCTTGTCTCGAGCGGCTTTGGCACCCGACTTTGGAGCGCTGATTCATGCTTTCGAGGATGCAGACCGCCGAAAAAGGGGTCTGCCGGAATTACGTCGGAACGCCAGGTTGGTAGAAGCCAACGCTGACGTGGACAACGCCGAGATACTGTTCTAGCAGGGATAGTCCTGTTGGGATGAGTGGGGTCAGGGACTGCACGGGAGAAAGTGGAGAGTGCGAGGGACTTGCGAGGTCTCTGCGCATAGCGTGGTGTGTGTGTTTTATTTTTTACATTTATGGATTATTTCAAGTTGATTCAGTGGTGGAACGGCTCGACGGTGTCGAAAGGAGAACAACGTGTTTGGCTGGTTGAACAGGTTGGTGATGGAACGCTGTGAGTAACGATGAGCGGTAGGAAAGAGGCGTGTGAAAAGAAGGAGGGAGAAGTACGGAGAACATGAATACGAGGTTCAAGAAGGAACGTTATGAGAAGTACGGAGAACATGAATACGAAGTCCAAGAAGGAACGAAACGTTAAGTGTTAAAAAGAAGAACGGCACAAAAGACGCGAAACTGTAACGTCGTAACGCTACTTGCTGGAGGACTCCTTGTCGTCTTCGTAATCTTCGTCATCCTCGGCATCGTCTTCACCCGATATTTCTTCCTCTTCTTCATCGTCGAGATCTTCAACGTCTTCGGCCGCCACTTTCTTGCTCGCTGCAGGAGACGATCATCCTCTTCGCCGTCTTCGAAGTCGGACCAATCATCGCACTCGATCTCGGCGCGAGTCGGTGCGCCCACACAAGGGATCTCGTAGGAGCCCTCGATGATCTGGGCCGTTATCAGGTATTGACCCTGCTTGACTGTGTAACTGTTGACGATCGCCTTCCAGGGCTCGGCCGACCGATCTTCGACCCAAGCGTCCTTGGGCCGTACGCTAGACATGATGTTCTTGCGGATGCGTGCCAGTGCTGCGATTGTGAGACGGTTCTTCTCGTCAGCAGCCGGGTTTAGCGCTTCAGTAGACTCCAAGAAGACGCGCACGCTGGGGTATTCGTAGGCGTTTTTTTGGTGGGATCCAAGGTGTTCTCAAGGGTGGCGTCGTATCTTTTCCGATCCTTCTCGCAAAGAATGGCTAAGGCGTCCGCGACCGGCCCATCGTACTTGCGAGCCTCGCGGGAAAAGCGACCGGGTTGCCCTCTCAACCAGAACATCTCGGGGTGCTGGTCCAACTTCTCCATGAAGACATAGAAACCCCAGGTCTCAATGCACGTGCTGGTGAAGGCGATACGAGCTTGGATGGCGCGCATCTTGAGCTTGCGCCGATTCGATTGAGCCGTTCCGGGCTCGAGTCGAGCGTGGAGCGCCCACTCCCAGAAGGCGCGACGATTCGACATCCAGAACCGCCAATGAGCGCGGAGCACGTGCCGGTACATCTTGGGATCGTAGTAGAGCGTCCTACCCAACCAAGGGAACGCGAGGCACCATGGTTTCTTGCCGGCTTCGGCCGCATTCTCCAGAACGGCTAGGATGGCCTTGCGAACAGGAGCGGGGGCCTAAGAGCTCAACTCAAGGAGGTCGCTGAAGTCCTCGGCGGGAACGTGGGCCGCCTTCTTGCCATTGCCAGTGGAACGCTTCTTCTTGGCCGGCGACTTGGTAGCCGAGTCCTCACTCGCCTTGCGCTTGGAACTCTTTCGAAGCTTGGGCGAAGATGGGGCCCGCTGGAAGTTGACGAACCTGGAAGGGACGGGAGGAAAACCACAGGACCCTGGAGATTGGCCGCCGCGTCGCCGTTGAGGACGTCTGGAGCCAGTCGCTGTAGGTGGTCTAGACCCGACGACTGCGGGTTGCCGCCGAGGCACGACACCAGGTCGTCGAGGAACGCCTCGTTGAGGGCCCGGACGTCGCTGCCGAACGTGCCCACCTCGTCCAGTTCCAGAGCCGCATCAAGGAACTGACGGATCTTCTTTCGCTCTGCGGAAGTGAACCGAGTGGACATGGCGAAGGAGCGAGGTGTCGAGGAAGAGGAGTGTGGCCCGATGGAGGAGATTGAGGAATGAGAAGTTACTGGAATAAAGTTTCAGCTTGATGGCTGACCTTGGCGTGCGTGCGGGCTGCGACCTTGGGAAGTGGCGCCGAGAAAGGAACGGTCTGATGGAAAGTGACCCAGAAAGGAACGGTCGGCCTTTCAGGGAATGGGGATTGCCACTTGAAGATCGTCAGGACTTATGAGTGATTGGGTTGCCTGGACGTCTCCTCTAGCGTGGGTCGAGGACGGCGTCGAACTGAAGGTCGTGGGCAGTGCAGTAGTGGGCATCGTAACGTGGGTGATAACCACGCCTTTGCGGGACGTCTCGTGGGCGTTCCTGGCAGGCCTAGAATACAACGTTCAAGCGGTCTACTTCTTCTACTACATGTGTGGCGACCGGTTTGTAGGAGCGGCCCGCGACGCGTACGCGCTCGCCTTGCCACCGTCAGAGCTCGCAACGTCCCTGTTGACCCTGGCCTTCCTGATTCCGATAGCTGTGCTGAGGGATTACGAGGAACGCTTTGGGATCGTGGGACGCCTCTGTTTGAAGTGGTGCGAGGCGTTCCATCACTCCTGGTGCCTGTTCTCGCCTGAAGCGGCACGGCTACTGCGGGCAACCACCGGAAGGTACGCACGAGCTACGAAGGAAGCTACCGTTGCTGTCGCTGACAGAGTAGGTGACATCGTCGTCGGTGGGTACCTGTTGACGACGCTACTCCTGTCCATCCTGATCTACGTGCCACGGATGATGTATGAAGGTACCGAAGGGGTGCTCCATGGTTGGATGGGCGTGACATTGGTAGTGTTAATTGTGGACGCCTTCGTGGAGTTCTCTACGTGGTGTTGCTACGGGAACGCCTCCCTACGGATGGTCGGCTGTTACAGCCATTTGATTCGCAACTATTGAGGGCTTCGGGTCGACAAGGAAAGAGAGCTTAGAGTGAGAGCCAAGCAAGGCTGGGATAGGCTCGCTGGACGGATTGGATGACGCGAAGAGCGCGAACGTGTCAGCGTGGCGCGGTTGCGAGGTATCAAGGGTCAAGGAACGCCTTCTCCGGTCGAGAATGCGAGTCCTGAACATACTGGAACGCCTCAGGGAGGCGTTCCCACTGAAGTGGCTGATGGTACCGTGGAACCCGTGCCGGGCAAGGAGGCTCGGCGAGGACACCGAGTGGTAGTCGGGGAGAATTGTCACGGTACACAGCTAGAAGGAGGACTCGTCATTCTGTCGGACTGCGTTCAGAAGATCTGCTTGCTGCAGAAGTCGCAGGTAACGTCCAAGCAGCTGTGCCCTCCGGCCCAATCGGCGGCGTTCCAAGCTTAAAGTGGAACGCCTGGCCGTCGACAAGGGTGGGAATTTGCGTTGGACCTCTACGTGGGAGCAATTTACAGAAAGGTGAGGAGCCTAATGCTCAGCTGGGAGCTTTAGGCAGAAGCTCAGTCGTGATTTTCCTTCTTACAAGAGAAGTGCTCAATAATACAACAACAAATTTACATTTACGTGATAAACCTAAGTTCCTACGTCGGCCTGCTAGATACACGACCCCGACCTACGGAGGATTACCGCGACAACCTCCGCGTTTGTACCAACACTGTATGGGACACTACTCAATAGCCGGACTTAGTCCTATTTATTAATTTCAATACTCGGATTACCCAACGGCTCCCCATTCTCTTCGTTCTCCTCGTTCGCTGCCCGAACACTAATCCCACCGTATATAACGCTGAGAGCAGCCCCGTTCGTATGGCAGTCGCAGCACGCCCTCGCTAGTGCGGCTCCTCGTTGCTCCACTAATGGGCAGAGACAATTTCACGACCTCTGCGGCTTGCTGAGTCGTACGGTTAGTCACTATAGGTCGCTCCCGGATCCGACTCACTGGACGACTCGTTCGCTCCGCAGGGCCACTCAGTAACGTGTCTGTCACCGAGTCCTCGTCCCTTCTCGTGACGCTTCTTCAGCGCCTCGTTCGTTCGGCTGTTCTTGTCGAACCACCGCTCTTCCTCTGCTTCTACGCTCGCACGGCGCCGTGTTCTCTGACCCACTTGCGCCCTTGGCCGCCAGTTCCAGAATGCACTCACCGGTAGAGCTGTCGACGTCGGGTGTATTCGAAAATTTACGCCTCGACGTCCAGAAATACAAACGACGTAAAAAACTACACCCCTTCGACAATCACTGATAAGTCACTCTTTCGCATTAAGGTGCTGCTGTTTATGGGGACTAACCTCACCAAAAGTGGCGTCGCTGTTCACGCTCCATGGCCGTTTGAAGCTTCCCATCCATCTATTGATACAAGCCCTCTGAGAACGTCCGATACGCACGTTGCACAACAGCAAGTATGGATTGGCAGGATATGCAGTGCCCAGGCATCAATTACTGCTCAGCGTGGTTTCGTGCACACGAGGGCTTCCTGACATTTGGTCCGAACAGGTGCACAAATTTGGCGCCAAATCAATCTGGCTGAACTAAATTGGCGCTGAATGGGTCTAAAATGAACAATGCGCTGGGCGCGAAGTAGATCTTAGTGGCTTGCCAAGATCCATGAGGATCTCCCTAGAAGTGGGAGTCATGCGCATGGTAATTATGGCAGTTAGCAAGCTGAAAAATGGCAGTGTATTACTGGGCTCTCACACATAGTTTCGACCTATCAACACTACGAGAATCGTATGGGTGTCGACGTGGTGAAACGCGACATCGAGTGCAAAAGATCAGACGTCCGGGGTCGAATCAGTGTTAGGGGTCGTGACGTCGACAGCTCTACTCACCGGCCTACACGCCAGCTTCTGCTGATTTCGATCTTCGCCGTCATGGCACCCAAGACCGTCGGCGAACCCAATGGTCCCGCACCGGCTCCACAGGCTCCGTCACTTGGTGTGGTGGTGGCGTGGGTGTTTATACATCTGATCATAAAGACGCGTACAAACACCTCAAAAGACTGTCTAAAGTACAACTGGTATTTAAACGGTGCATTAGGCACGGTACAGTGTACCCAAAGGGCTCTTTACACTGTAAAATGCCGAATAGAAGACCCATGGGAAGGATGAGCATTTTCGCTACTTTAATTAAATCAAGTTAGCAAAATGAAGGGTAATTACGCAGCGCATCACGTAAATACAGCTCTTACACCGGTGTAAAAACTGTATAAACTGTTTAAACGTCACATGTGTCTTTAATCAGACTGTCTTTACCAGCACTGCTTGGTGGGTACCGTTCGCGATCCGTGGCCGCGCGTTACCATTCGAGTGCAGACCGTTCTCAGCCCGCGACCGTTCACACGCACGGTGGCGATCTTGTCGCCTTCCTTCAAGGTGTCCATCACAACCACCTGCTGGTGTTACTGACGTCCTGTTACAATGTGTACATCATAAGCTTAAGAAACACACAAAATACCTCCTCCGCTGACCAGCTTAAGCTGCGTATTTTGGCTCAACTGGGATGGGGGACGGCATTATGCGATCATGTTCTTGCTCCATCGTTTGTTCACGGGCTTGATCGCGTCTATTGGATGGGGCGGGAAACTCCGTGGGCACTTCATCCGCGCAGTTGGTAGTACGCGTCATGCTCTTTAGTATGTAGCACTGTTCCTCTCCTGTTTTTCAAATTTATGTCCCCAGGTATGCTAGTGAAAAGAAACTTCAAATTGAAGGTAGAGCAATGTGCTCTGAAGCACGTGCGCTACGATCTCGGGCCGCACACCCCGAAAAATGACTGCAATTGTAGATCGGAGCATTCAACGCAGTAGTCGGAGTAGTTCTTGTGGCATAAATTGCACTGACGCTGCACTCGTTTGCCTGCCTTACGCGATTCAGCGTATTGAGGGAGGTCGCCAAAGGTTTTCAGCGTATGAGAAGGCTGGTGATCAAAAGGCACAAATAAGTCAGAAAAACAATAGGTAAGTGAGCCTAACGCGTGTTACCCTGTCGACCCCCTGAGACTTGGAGCCAGACCGCAGTGATCGCTTCATCACGTGCTCGTTAAAGATGATATGGTGAGATAGTTGTGACATAAAGTCGTTGGGGCTCACAATTGTCCTGTCAAGGTGATGATGCCCTCGAGCCTCGTAGCGGTAGATCTGGTAGACGTCTACAATCACTATTCCAAGTATTTTATCAAATACTCTATGTATCCAGGTTTGTGTAATCCACTCTCGCTCAATTGCAAGCGACCCCCTGGCGAAGGTGATCGTGAACATCAATCGTCGAAAACTTGCTAAAAAAAAAACAACTCTACCATTTGTGGCCGCGGAACCCATTTTTCATATCGTTGTGTCTCCGATTTTCCGCTTAAAATAACAGTTCGGTGCCGGACACGAATACTATCAGTACCGACAACGGTAGTTTCGCGATTTGATATCAGCATTTTGTGTTTACGGTCTGCCCAGCACAAGGCATATATTGCTTACCGGATTCAGTAAAACTCATCATGACCTTGAAGGAGCCCCGTAGCGGATCGGTTTCTACCCATTTTTTCAAATGGGCTTTTGGATACTCGACACTTGCTGTCTTTACGATGCCCATGACGTACAAACCAAGTCTTTTTTTTAATTGAACAAGCGTTTTTACCGAAGCGAAAGCGCTATCACCCACTATGGTACGACATGCTCCTTTGTATTGCTCCACTAATCGCAATACAACTGCAGTTCCTTCTCCAAATTCACTGAAGTACTGTTTTTGACGTTGACGAGCGGATCCTTCTACCAATTCAAGACTAAGAAGCACGCCACTGTCTCCGTCGGCGAGGGACTTCAGCTCTGGTTCTTTTCCTTCTGATTTTTGAGCGGTTTTAGTCTTGTGAGGAAGGCCGTCGTGTGTGAATTTGGCTTCATGTCCCTTCCAGGCGCTCATACACTCATCGACGTCTATAATCTTTCCAGGAGAAACGTGCGTTTTTCTTCGATCATTGAACCCTAGCATCAAGGGCCGTATCGGATCCCACGGATCGTTCGGCTGACTGTTGTCCGAGAGCGCAAGTGCGTACAATATCTGCTCGAAGCAGTGACGGCTCATCTGGAACCTTGATGCGTAGTTGGACGGTGTATTTACGTATATGTGGTGTTGGAATTCCCACGTGAACTCTAGCTACAAATGTAGTTAGGATGTTCCCACAACAATACGTCTACTAGGATAGTAAACGATCGTTCGGGCGGACCTGAAGACCCCAGTTCTGCCCTTGCACCGGGACAAACTGGACCTTGTAAACTACTTATATAGGCCAACCAGTAAAATATGAACACGCTACTAGCACGAGCAAAGCTAGCAGGTGTTTTGAATCCTCGTGGTCCCAACAGCGGAAGGGTACCAGGCACGGGTAAGCCTTTTACGAGATCACCGAGTGTTCAACACTCGGCTGGAAGAAATAAAGGGGAGGCAATTAAAGCACTCCCAGTCGTGCAAATAGGCAACAATAAGCCGTCACGTAAAACCTCCCGATAATAATCGGCCAATACACACAGTCTCTTGGCCTTGCCGGATGAACCCTCGCTACAGAGCTTCGAGTTCACCGACAGGCATAACACACTCAAACAAGCTTGACCTGACGCTTACCTTGAAGCCGGACGTCGCTCTGTGTGCTTGAGTGGAAATTCTGTTCTGTATTTAAGCTTACCCTTTCGGGTCTATTCCTAATAAGAAGTCCTAATCAAGTATACAAATATCAAGTGAACAATGATCCGTTATGGATCTTCTGGTATGCCAAGCGTCGTCTGCACCGTCGCATGAGCATCTTTAACGGTCCGCGTCCTGTCCCAGACGGTGAACGTGTCTTCCAAAGGTCGCTGAGTATTCCGCGAACTCATCCCAACCGCCACTGAGGGTTCGTACCGTAGATGGTCCGCTGAATGCGAATCCGGCCAGTCCATTATTAATAATAAGGACAGCCTGGATTCAGTGACATAGGGCCGTATCCGATACTTGCTGAAAACTCGGAGGTGACGCCGTCGAGTCCCTTGCACCTTGGCGTCTCCGTACATCACCTGACCGAGGGTTCGTCGCTTGAACATCTTGGGCGGTGTCACGACTTTGTCGACGGGTGATAATCCGCAACTACGGAGAAATCACTACACC
>NW_003303596.1:89236-92390 GCF_000142945.1 Phytophthora infestans T30-4
AATAAATCACCAGGTCCAATGGTACGAAATGAATTCATCGCTAAATTGATGTTGGTCAGTCGAATAGTTTCTTGTAGAGTACTCATTGGGTACATTAGGTGGAAATACTTCACTAGCGACCGCACTCCAAGTTGAAGATGTGCCGGCCAGAGAAATGTTGTCGTACGAGCCGAAAACTGGCAAGCTGAGTCAACCATGACACTATCGAGCGGTACCCACAAGCGGCCATGAGCCATGACTGTGCCGTCTTCCTCCTATTATTCCTCCGAGTCCGGATCTTCATCGTCTTCCTCGTTGTCCTGGCGGGTAGCAAGGAACTTCGACCGGATACGGTACGCCTGATTAGGCGGCGCGAACACGCGCGAAAGCTGTTGCTTCAGCTGATCCCAAGTGGGAAATCCAGCGTCAACAGACGTGCCGCACGTTAGTGCCCATTCGCGAGCGCGACCTCCAAGCCTGGAGATAGCCAGCACCACGCGCTGATGCTCAGACTGGAGCAGGGCCGATCCCATGGCCATCTCGACCTCACGGGTCCAGAGAAATAGATTCTCTCCATCCTTCCTCGAAGGTTTTTACGCTCACCATGAGCGGTTTCAGTCTCATAGACTCTTCACGCGTCATCGACGCCGCCGCCGTTGCGGCGCTCATCTTCTGTGGTGTAGGGATTTCCAGATTCGACCATACGCCGACCTACTTTAGGTCAAGAATCGGCTCGGTCTGATAACCCAGAGCTTAGGAGCCAAGGATCACGGTAAGTACTCGGCGATCTGTCCGGATATGCTATCCGGATAGCCGCTGAGCTCAACGGCCGCCTGAAGAGTCGGTAGAGATCCGAAACGACTACATTTCACTAGATATTTGTATGAGAAGCATAGGATTAAATAGGAGGAGCCGAAAAGGCTCCCAGAAGATAAGAGAGCAGAATTTTCCTAGTCCAAGACACGTGTACACTTTTCCGGTAAGTCCCTGCATAGGGCTGGATTATGCCTGCCGTCAATACTCGAGAGGCATAGCTTGTAGGGTATTGACTGGTAGCGCCAAGAGATTAGGTCGGTCCGGGTAGGACAAAGTCTCGCTACGCGCGAAAGAAAGTCCCGCATACTCAGCGGGCCGGTACGTCGGATAGCCCGGGTGCCGTAACACTTCTAGCTGAGCAGCCTCTGCGCTCGGTGACCTGTAAAAGCGCTCGCGCGCCGTCGTCCATCCTTTGGTGGAGGGCACAGGGTTGTGAACGAGCTCAGCCGAACCAAACTCGGCGGAGCCTCGGAAGTGATCTGACTTGGTTAGTCGGAACCGGGTGGAAGCGAGCCACTCGTCTGTCCCGGAAGGGCCGGACCGCGAGGGAACCACCCTCTGCGCAGGCCATACAACCGCCGACCTAACTCGGCGATTCGTTGTGGTTTGTGTAAGGAATCCACATCTGACGATATTTGTGTGTTCTACTACACCACAACTGGTGCCGCGACCCGGGAACAGGAGTGTGTGCTTGTTTTTATAGGTGCCAGCTAACCAAGTTAAGAGGAAGAGAAGAGAAAGAGAAGAGTGAAGATGGTCAAGGGATCAGCAACTCCGAGCGACGGAAGCCCAGCGACGGCTGGAGGATCGCCTCTCGTGGGGTCGGACCCGGCGGATCAACGACTCATCGCCATGACGATGGAGGTGGGACGAACCGTCCAGTTCGACGAGGATGGCCAAGGCCAGGAGAGCGAGAACGGAGACGCAAGTGAAGGAGAGTATGAAGAGAAGGCCGAGACCGCTGAGCTCGGAGAAACGAAGACTACCGCCGAGCTACTTGGCGAGGTGGAAGAGTTGACGCTGCAGGTGGGACGCATGGGAGCCCCACGTCCTGTCGAGCGCAACTTATCCGCCGAGCTCGACGAAGGTGCGGACGATGAAGAAGATGAAGAAGAACATGGCGTTGCTCAAGGGGACCGTCCGCCCCTTATTCCGAAAGCGACGAGGAACGCCGATACGCCGAGCGCCAATAAAGTGTTGGCTCGACTCGGCGAGGAGATGAGAACGAGATCGGAATGGATGATGATGTTCGCGCCTGTGGCGATGGCGCAGGCGAAGTGGCCGATGTTGGGTCCCGAACTTACTCAGCCGGTGCGTGCAGCCAACATCAATCAGTTGGTGGAAGAAACTGTGTTGCTGTTGAAGGCGATGGGCTATCGGTGCAACAGCCGACCAAACAGCCTCATTCTGTCCGACTGGAGTCTGACCCGTGGCGGAGCCGAGCTCTGGCAATGGAAGAAGAAAGCTCAGAGTGGCGTTTGGATTGGAGAAGGCCCCTGGCGGAACGAAGAAGGTGTACAGCCGAGTAGCCGAGTTCAAACCACTCGGCGAGGACCCCGAGCAAGATTCCTTTGCCGAAAACCCCGGAGACGAAGAGACGTGAAGTGTTCCGCGCTACGCAAGGGACTCCGTACTTCGAAGACTCTCACATGCTGACTCCATTAAAGCTAAACCCGACTCAGCGAGCGCCGAGTCGTGGGCAGCGAAATGTAGGTCGTTATCGTGAATTGTATGACGCTGCAGATGAGGCTGAGGCTTACGAGGAGGATGAAGAAGACGGCGACGCCTTCGACGTGAGAGGTAACCGTGAAGAAACCGTGAAGGACTACATTCGAAACTTGAGCTTTGACGCGGCTGAAGAGGACTCGACGCAGTACCTAGAAGTCCGAACCCACGCCTCGCTCGACAAAATCGCCGAGTTCGAAGGAAAGCGCTACCGCTCTGACGCGTCGCTCCAGTGGCTCAAGCGGTTCATCTACGAGATGAAGAGCACCAGGATGCCCCAAAGTGCATGGTGCGAGCCTTTCTCGCTATGCTTGGGACGCGCGGCGAAGAGTTGGTACAGGCAGCTGCCGAAGAAGACTCAGCGACGTTGGAAACTACTCAGCGAGGCGTTCCTGGATTATTACTGCTCACAGTTCGACCAATCCGCCCGCACTCGTTACTACTCGGCGAGACGTAAAGTCAACGAACCGATCTGCGACTTCCTGATCCGACTCAACGGGTACGCTCGGACAGCCAAGATCCAGTACGAGAGGGGTGGCGCCGACGCAGCTGACCATGTCGAACACTTCTTGCTGCATTGTGGTGATGACGATGTGATGGATTTAATGTACCCCTTGCAGTTGGAAGACATGAA
>NW_003303596.1:102507-105675 GCF_000142945.1 Phytophthora infestans T30-4
TTGATCTTCAGTTTTCCCGAAACGGGAGGCAAGGTCCCCTGCGAGGTTTTAGGGTGTCCCGCCGAATCAAACCTGTATCGTAAGCCCGATACATCTAATATCAGCGATGTACGAGAACGCAAGATCCCCCAAGACTTACCTCGGATCCACCCTTACCTGGATTCACTAAGATGGATATGGGATATACTATCCTAGAGTGGATGGAGTGCGGCTCCTATGACGGAAGGATGGTCGGTGCTCTCTGACCGTGGATATAGTACCCCCATAGTAATGAAGAGTCACGTTCCACCTCGAGGTACCCCGGATCCCATACTTCCGAGTTCGTATCCAAGGAGGGAGGATCCCGCCTGGAGGGACCTGGATCCAGGGTATAGGGATGAGGGATACAGTGGATCTCGAACTTTCGTAGGACAACGGAGATCACAGACGATTGCAAGATGATGTTGGATGATTGGAGAGTTCGGATCCACGGCGAGTGTACCATTACAGTGAGGTGGATCCAAGCGACCTGGATCCGGATGAGTGTACCCATAATAGGGTGACCATGATGATTACGTCATATATCCGGTGGATCTGAAGATAACACAGCTGGGATGATGGGTCAAGGGAAGAAGGGACATGCAGCCGAGCCTGGTAAGGGATTTAGCAGATGAAAGACATAGAAGGTAGAAACCCAGGCAGGTATAGGCTTAAATATCAATGCAGACTCCAATTTGCACAGTGACACGCAAGTGCCTTCCTGCCCTCAAGAACCGGAACTACATTGGCCGTACGAGCTCCGAGAAGGTTGGGAATTGCGAATCTAGTGTTGGTAGTGATAACTGGATAATACATTGGCCAGATCCTACAACCTAGTGAGCTTTTCCTTTACTTGTGCAGATTCGACAGGTTAACCGAATTTACTACTTGGTCGGTTACACCCTAGGGGCTCTCAACTCTCAAGATCCCGTCACAGGAGGCGGCAAGTACGACTTAAAGGACAACACAAAGGCAAGGGAACACACCCGCAAGGCAACCCCACGGCTAGATCCACGATCTAGGCCCCGGATCCATAAGCTCGAATATTCGCTTAGGATACGGAACCATCCACGGACGCAGAGTGAAGATTTTCCACTGCTGCTCCACCCCATCCCCACGTCTCGCCAAGACACTCAAGCTTCACCACTTGAACTCTTCGGAAGTTACCGAGAGAGCAGATCCCGCCCTACCGACGGGTACACAAGGTGAGGAAAGTTCAGCAGAACACGGATCATCGGGGGACCCCCTCCGTTAGTCGGTGTCTGGGCGCAGTTGGTAAGTTGGATCTGGCAATCTCGCAGATTTTGCTGATCCCGCTACACCACAGAAGCACGCCACTGTCTCCGTCGGCGAGGGACTTCAGCTCTGGTTCTTTTCCTTCTGATTTTTGAGCGGTTTTAGTCTTGTGAGGAAGGCCGTCGTGTGTGAATTTGGCTTCACGTCCCTTCCAGGCGCTCATACACTCATCGACGTCTATAATCTTTCCAGGAGAAACGTGCGTTTTTCTTCGATCATTGAACCCTAGCATCAAGGGCCGTATCGGATCCCACGGATCGTCCGGCTGACTGTTGTCCGAGAGCGCAAGTGCGTACAATATCTGCTCGAAGCAGTGACGGCTCATCTGGAACCTTGATGCGTAGTTGGACGGTGTATTTACGTATACCGCTTTGTATTGCGTGTCCCAGTATACACGCGCTGGCCTCGGCGTGACTACATGCCACGGCAAGGCGAATACCAATCCACCAAAATAAATCACCAGGTCCAATGGTACGAAATGAATTCATCGCTAAATTGATGTTGGTCAGTCGAATAGTTTCTTGTAGAGTACTCATTGGGTACATTAGGTGGAAATACTTCACTAGCGACCGCACTCCAAGTTGAAGATGTGCCGGCCAGAGAAATGTTGTCGTACGAGCCGAAAACTGGCAAGCTGAGTCAACCATGACACTATCGAGCGGTACCCACAAGCGGCCATGAGCCATGACTGTGCCGTCTTCCTCCTATTATTCCTCCGAGTCCGGATTTTCATCGTCTTCCTCGTTGTCCTGGCAGGTAGCAAGGAACTTCGACCGGATACGGTACGCCTGATTAGGCGGCGCGAACACGCGAAAGCTGTTGCTTCAGCTGATCCCAAGTGGTAAATGCAGCGTCAACAGACGTGCGGCACGTTAGTGCCCATTTGCGAGCGCGACCTCCAAGCCTGGAGATAGCTAGCACCACGCGCTGATGCTCAGACTGGAGCAGGGCCGATCCCATGGCCATCTCGACCTCACGGGTCCAGAGAAATAGATTCTCTCCATCCTTCCCCTCGAAGGTTTTTACGCTCACCATGAGCGGTTTCAGTCTCATAGACTCTTCACGCGTCATCGACGCCGCCGCCGCTGCGGCGCTCATCTTCTCTTGGACATGCTCCAAGAGCGCGTTCTCGTAGCGGGAGAACAATTCCAGCCTGGCAGTGACCGCCTCTGGATCTTGCGATGCAAGATGAGCCACGCCCTCCGGGCCAAGCAAGGACATAAGCTTAGTAAGCGCGTCTGCTGCGCCGGGGGCAAATTCGCGAACACGGGGTGTTCTATCCTCGCAGAGGGATATAGTCAACCGACTCAGGAGCGGGGATTGACTACAAGTGCTACCAAGTGCAGCGGGGCTGCCGTAGCTTTAGCGTCAGAGGAAGACGTTTCGACTCAAAGAGTCACTAATACTAAGTTCCTTATCCAAAGGACACTTACAGCCCAAGACCAGGGCTCAAAGTTAACACCTTAACTTTTATGCTTCAAAACCAGAAGTGATTTATTTACTATTATTGCGGCCAAGCCGCCTAGGGGTAAATGTATCTCTTTAACTATCTAGCATAGTTAAACCTAATCAAATGCATAACGTGTGGCTTTCAGCCAACGTACTGAGAGACCTTGTTAACTCTCCAACTTATGTACTGAGAGTTTGCTAACTCTCCGGGTACTTCGTACCCCTGTGTGTTCCACACCATGTAACCCCGTTACATAACCTACCTATAAATATACTCAGTTTACAATCTACCTTATATAGGTCACTTACCTCTCTTTAAATAAAGAGGGGACCTGTGAACTGCCGTTCACTGAGCGTTTGTATACTCTCGGAAGATAACTTCCTCTAGCGCAAGGTGCTGTGTGA
>NW_003303596.1:106439-127088 GCF_000142945.1 Phytophthora infestans T30-4
GAGAGCGATATCTGACTCCACAAGTCACAACTCCTCAGGAGTATCAGGCGCGCCTGCAGATGCAGCTCAACCGCCAACCGGTTCCCTCTATGCGACCCATTCCGGTTGTTCTCAACCCTGGGGAATCCCAGCGTGCTTATGAAGCACAATTCCGAAGCTGGGTGGAGGGAGCTCGACGGCTCCGCTCCTACAATGCTCTTCGAGCAAGTTTCTCTGAAACTGATATTCGTCTTGAGAGACGTTTGCGCTTAGACTTCGCTAAGTCGAAAGCACGTCGACGAACACTCGGACCCCGTCCCCATCACCTCGAGGCGTCACCACCTCTTGCTCATGTTGCGAGCGCCGCTCATTCCTATGAGCCGGCTGCTACAGCCATTGGTCGGAGCTTGAGCTCAGCAACCGACCTGTCATCCCCGCGTTCTAGCGGCGGGAAGCGCTCGGCGCCTGACGACGCGGTCGTACGCCGTAGCGGCGGGGCAGTGAGTGTGCCCGATCAAAAGCGCCGACGACGTCAGGGCAGTACTGCCGGAGGACAACCTCAAACTCCCAAGCGTTTTGTGAGTGAGGATAACCCCTCCATTTCACAAGGTACTGCGTACGACCCTGGCGCCTGCGCCTCGCCACCACGCGTTCCACATGGAAGTGGAGCTCGCCGTGCTCGTCGAGCAGAGCAGAAGGAGGCCGAGCCTCAGCTGGACTCTCGCGTCGCGAGTCGCAGCGACGTGTTCGCGCTGGAGCAGCGTGTGGGTTCTCTGAGCCAGTATCTCCATGATACGACTGACTCTCTGAGTCGCCTTGCAGATGGTCTCGATGAGACGAACCACCGCGTGGACTGGTTTGAACAACCACAGTCGGTTCAGAACCGAGTCGCGGACCTTGAGCGTCAAGTCGCTCAGCTGCAAGGTCAGATCGACTTGCTGTTGCGTCTTGTGGCCCCGCCACCTGCTGTCGTTCAGCCTGCCGTGGTTCGGTCTCCCGCTGTTGCGCAGCCTGTCGTGGCCCAGCCACCGTTGGCGCCAACGCCTCCGTGCTCACCTGAGCAGGGTCCTGATACGGCTTGAGTAAGCTAAGGTAGAAGACTGGATGCGTGCGCATCTTCTTCGGAAGGTTAAGCGTATACGCTAGGCCCTTCTTGGCCACGACCTTGAACGGTCCTATGAACCGTGGTCTCAATTTTGTCTTAAAGACTGCAGACACTGCAATAGTAGGTAGGTTTTTTGCATTTAATAAAACTTGGTCTCTGACCTCAAACCTTTCTTCATTGTGTCTGCCTTTGGCATCTGCATCTTCTTTTTGCATGTTTTGGCTTTCAGCCATAGCGTCGCGTACTAGACGCCTTACGCTTAGTCTCAAAGAGACAAAGTCATTGACTTGCTTGCGAACCGCAACAGTGCTGACATCAGCTAGCCGCTCGGCTATCCCTCCCCCATCAAGCCCTGAGCCACTGCGTGGCGGCGTCAGTGGGACGCGAGGGCTAACCAAGCCGTTCACATAGAACGGAGTGTAGCCTGTCGAGGCGTGCACTGCATTATGTAATGCGAACTCAACGAGTGGGAGCAGCTGGCTCCAGCGTTTTGGCGCCTCAGCGCATACGCTTCGGAGGATGTCCTCCACAACGCGATTCACGCGTTCGGTTTGACCATCGGTCTGCGGATGGTCCGCTGTGGACATGTCCAAACGAGTGCCGAGCACTCTAAAGAGGGACGTCCAGAACTTCGCGGTGAAGCGCGGGTCTCGATCCGAGACAATTGCCTCAGGCAAGCCATGTTGGCGAAAGACTCGGTCTAAAATCAGCAAAGCTGTACCTTCACCATCTATGGTGTCCGGCACCGCCGCTAGATGAGCCATCTTGCTCAATCGGTCTACAAAGACCACAATGCCCGTGTTTCCTGTCTTGTCCTTGGGAAGGCCAAACACAAAGTCCATACTCATGGACTGCCAACATCTCTTGGGGACAGGCAAACTCGCCAATGGCGCTGCCGTGCTCGGCGCGGACTTTGTCCGTTGACACGTCTCACACGTGCGTACATTGGAGCCGACCCACTTATACATCTTGGGCCACCAGTACATCGAGCTCACCGAGCCATAGGTCTTCTCCCGACCTAAGTGCCCGCCCACGGGCGTATCATGAACCTCATAGAGGATTCGATACTTTAGATCCTCATCATGAGGAACGACTACACGAGGGTTATCCTCAGAGTCGGTGCTGTAGTACAGCAGGCCGCCATCGAGTGAGTATCGATGCAGCCTCGCGCGTAAGCGCCCAGACAATTCGTTGTCAGAGTCGTTAAACTCTTCGCTCCCAAGAGCCCGTAGCAGCGCTACGCACATGTCGTCTTGTGCATACGCTCCGCGTATCAAGTCACGCACTGACGACGTCACTGTCGTGACATGAGCTAACTCGTAGTCCGGCCTGCGCGAGAGCGCATCGGTCACTACATTAAGCCGCCCCGGCTTGTACTTCACCTCGAAGTTATACTCGGCAAAGAAGGAAAGCCATCTTGCCATTCTCTGAGAGAGATGAGGCGACTGTGTCGCAGTGCGTAACGACGCATGATCAGTAAAGATCACAAAAGGCTTAGAGCCTAGCAGGTGTACCCTGAATTTGACTAGAGCATACTTCATTGCGAGTAGCTCTTTGTCATGAACTGGATAGTTCTTCTCTGCAGCTTTGAGCTGGCGAGACTCAAACTCGATCACGCGTTCACGCCCTTCGGCGTCTGCTTGTAGTAAAGCACAACCGATTGCAAAATCGGAGGCGTCACAGACGACGCTAAACGGACTATCCGGGTCCGGTAGCGCAAGGATCGGAGCCTGGAGAAGGCTCTCCTTCGCAGCCTCAAAGGCTCCGTCGTGCTCGACGTTCCAGCACCATGGTGCGTCCTTCTTAAGGAGATCTGATAATGGCCGAGCCATCTCCGCGTAGTTTGCGCTGTACTTGTGCAAGTAATTGGCTAAGCCTAGCCACTTGCGTAAGTCCTTTTGGTTCTTGGGAACCGGCAAGTCCACTATGGCCTTGACTTTGGCAGGATCTGCCCTTAAGCCACGCTTCCCAATGAAGCACCCGAGGAAAGGTATTTCCTCCGCGCCAAAGACGCACTTATCCAAGTTGGCATACAACTTATTAGTGCGCATGCACTCGAGCACCGCTCGCAAGTGGTCAATGTGGTTTTCCACGTCTGACTTTCCGTGCTCAGCACGACTATGGACGAATATATCGTCAAAGTACGTCTGAGCGTACGCCCGGTGGGGCCTAAACAACTGCGTCACAAGACGATTGAACGTTGCTGGTGCGTTCGACAGCCCCTGGGGCATGACCAGCCACTCCCAGAGCATACCGCTCGGAGTACTCACCGCTGTCAGCGGAATGTCGCTCGTTCTCATGAGCAATTGGTAGTAGCCATCGACCAAGTCGAGCGCGCTGTACAACGCACAGCCTACCATGTTGTTCTGCAGAACATCATTGCGAGGAATCGGCGTTTGCGCCGGGATAGTGGCCGCATTTAGCTTGTTAAAAGCATGAGCAATGCGCCACTTGCCGTTCGGCTTTCTGACACAGAACGTGGGTGTCACGTGCGGAGACTTACTCTCACGCACCATCCCTGCCTCGTGCTTCGCACGGAAGAATGCGTCAATGACGTCACACTGCTCTTTCGGCAAAGGCCATTGCCTTGTTACGCAGTATTTGGTTCCAGGAACCAGGTCAATCTCATGACACACGCCTCGATCCGGAGGCAGGCTCGTCGGTGGGTCTTTCGAGACAACGTCTCCATACTCCTTCACCACCGGGTAGAAGGGATCCGAAGGATCTTTGAGGATCGCCGATCCACTTCTTGCGCTCAGCGCCTTCTTGGTGTCCTCTAGGACCGCGTCGTCCACGACGAATGAGGAGTTCAACTCCTCCTCAGGTCCCAGCAGGACCACCTCGGCTAGCTCGCCTGCCTTTAAGGCTTCGCCAAACTCGGCAATGGACATCTCGTCCAGCTCTAGCAGAGCATCTGCAGCGGGCAGAGTGTCAAGGCTGATATCGCCTTTTACCTCCCCCGTCACTCCGTTCACGAGTGTATACAGCTGTTCACAGAAATCACGTGGAGTATCACCGCTCGTCACGTTGGACACATCGTCCGACGTCAAAGACGTCACAGACGCCTTGCGTCTTCTTCTCCTCTCCCTCCGCGACCGAGCCCGGCCGGAAGAGGGCGGTGTGGCGACATCTCCGTCACCACCGCCGGGTGCAGCAGCACCATCACTCCTCGAAGAGGATACAGTGTCTCGCAAGACACTTGGCTGAAAGCCAAGAGGTCCTCGACCTTCACACAGTGAACTAGGTGTCACTTCACCTGCATCTCCTGGGCCACGCCCATGATGCCTCGACTCGTAGTCGACCGCGACCCTCGGGTCACGCAGCGGTAGGTCATCGAACAGATTCGTACCACTCAGTGGATTACGCGCCACTCCGCGCTCGTCCTCACCAGGACCCAGCAGTTGGTCATTGACCTGACCTGCACCGCTCAGCGGCTAACGTGCCTCACCACGTACGCCCTCAGGGCAAACAGCAACCTCGTTGCTAACAATTTCGGACATACCAATGTCCAGCACTAAGGCCGCCTCGGCCTCGTGCTCGCGCCAAAAGCGCTTCTGCTTCCTAGCAGAGGTGGGTTCATGACTCACCAAAGCTCCACTAGGAACAGGGTGCGACGCACCCAGCGTTTTCGACTGCCAGTCGATCCATGGCTCATGGCGTTCCAACCATGCCATGCCAAGGATGAGGTCATACCTCGCATCCAGGTCTAAGACCAAACAGCGTTCCACGCTATCGAAGTTCTCAAACTTCACTCCAAGGTCGACAGAGAGCTTCGACACAGTTACCAGTGTCCCCGTCGCGAGCCGGACAGAGATCGTATCTCTCGTTGGCACTTCCAGTGCTTCATCATACATCTGACCCCCTTCAAGGGTGGAGCGACGGGCGTAGTTGCCCGAGGCTCCCGAGTCAATCAAGACTCTACATGGCTTTGCAAAGCCCTTCACGTTCGCTTGAACGACCAGCAAGCCCGGCTTGCACGCACTCTTCTCGTAAGAGAGCTCAGCTCTCTTCGGGGCTGAGCCCCGTTGCCCTCTACCTCTTCGAGGCACAACAGCACTCAGTTCTTCCCCACTAGGCCGCCCCGCGCCTACTGAGAGTTGCCGTTTCCCGGCGATGACCCGGAGGGTTGGCTCGCCGGATCCTCGCGCTTCTTGCGCAGAGGGCAATAGGCCCTCAAGTGCTTAGTGCTATTGCACACAAAGCATCGGCGGATGCCGGCGCGCTGCTCCGCAGCAAGAAGCTCCGCTTCTTCACCTTCCGCATAGCTGAGGTCCATCGGCTCTGGACCGCTCAAAGAGCTTGCGCTACCAGCGCAAGCTCTTGGAGGTCGCGCCGACCTGAAGTTGTGCTCGGCATTCAATGCCACATCCACCGCCTCTTCGAAAGCGTTAGGGTGTACACGGAACACTTCCGTTCGAGCTGCGCTCACACGAAGTCCCTCCATTAACACGGTCACGCTGACCAGTTCCGGAAGAGGGTCCGCCGCCATTCCGGCGATAAGAGCTATCAACTCTTGGACATAGTCCAATAAATCCTTCTTACCCTGGCGGGTAGCAAGGAACTTCGACCGGATACGGTACACCTGATTAGGCGGCGCGAACACGCGCGAAAGCTGTTGCTTCAGCTGATCCCAAGTGGGAAATGCAGCGTCAACAGACGTGCCGCACGTTAGTACCCATTCGCGAGCGCGACCTCCAAGCCTGGCGATAGCCAGCGCCACGCGCTGATACTCAGACTGGAGCAGGGCCGATCCCATGGCCATCTCGACCTCACGGGTCCAGAGAAATAGATTCTCTCCATCCTTCCTCTCGAAGGTTTTTACGCTCACCATGAGCGGTTTCAGTCTCATAGACTCTTCACGCGTCATCGACGCCGCCGCCGTTGCGGCGCTCATCTTCTCTTGGACATGCTCCAAGAGCGCGTTCTCGTAGCGGGAGAACAATTCCAGCCTGGCAGTGACCGCCTCTGGACCTTGCGATGCAAGATGAGCCACGCCCTCCGGGCCAAGCAAGGACATAAGCTTAGTAAGCGCGTCCTGCTGCGCCGGGGGTAAATTCGCGAACACGGGGTGCTCCATCCTCGCAGAGGATATAGTCAACCGACTCAGGAGCGCGATTGACTACAAGTGCTACCAAGTGCAGCGGGGCTGCCGTAGCTTTAGCGTCAGAAGAAGACGTTCGACTCAAAGAGTCACTAATACTAAGCTTCTTATCCAAAGGACACTTACAGCCCAAGACCAGGGCTCAAAGTTAATACCTTAACTTTTATGCTTCAAAACCAGAAGTGTTTTATTTACTATTATTGCGGCCAAGCCGCCTAGGGGTAAATGTATCTCTTTAACTATCTAGCATAGTTAAACCTAATCAAATGCATAACGTGTAGCTTTCAGCCAACGTACTGAGAAACCTTGTTAGCTCTCCAACTTATGTACTGAGAGTTTGTTAACTCTCCGGATACTCCGTACCCCTGTGTGTTCCACATCATGTAACCCGTCACATCGTAAGTGTGCTGACTGCTTTCCTTTAGCACTCGAAGGATGATACCAGTTTCGCTGATGTGCTTCTTGCTTTTATTGTGCATTTCAATGCTTTTGTCCATTTCACTTAGCCTGATGCTCGATTTATAATATAAAGAGACCCTTTTTGCAACTCTGAAAACAGGTTAAACAAATCGATGCCTCCCTCTTCCCATCTCATTTTTACGCGTGGTTTTAAGCTCCGACCATGCTCGATATAGGCTATAAAACGGATGGACATTCCATCTGCAAAGCACAATACCACATACGCGATTTCCAACCTGTAGTTTTGCCATCGTCTCTTTGGCAAATTGAGAGCGGAAAGAAATATCAGGCACATTGCTATTTAGGCTATAAGGACGTCCGTTTCATTTTCAATGTCAGCTCCTTGTGTGACCAAACTTTATTTTTAAAGTTGCCATCCTATCTATCCTATCGATGGGGAGAAAAGAAATCTTTTAAGGCTTGTACATGTATCTACCAACAATTCTTTCGCTTTTTCTACGCTATCAAATATGACAGGTGCCCGGTAAGAAAGTCGGGACAGTTGGGACAAAAAGTAGGGATCTGATTGGCCACGATAAATGCCTCACTTATTACCGAGTGAAACATTTAAAAGTAGGCATAATCATTCTAAAATGCTATTATTTCATTTGCCAAAAACATTCTATTTATTGGATGAAAGTGTTTGCAATTGCGGCTACAAATTGAGGGCATTCAGAGCTAGGTCGCGACCATGACGGCGACGCGCATGCTGAGCAGGTGCACGGGACGAAAGCTGCGTCTTCTGTGTCTGCACGGCATGTACCAAGACGCGACCACTTTTGTGGGCAAGACGAATCCCTTGCGCAACGCCGATGTGGATTTAGTCTTCTTGGACGGGCCCTTCACCATTACCCCGCCCATTCTGGCGCGTCAGAGCAAGCGGCCAAACACTTCATGTTTAGCTCCCAGTAAACACAAGCGCGTGCGCTGCGCGAAGAAGAAAGCCGAGTTCCGCGCGTGGTGGCGGCCCCTGGGCATCCACCAAGCGGATCCAAGCAACCTGGATGGTGACCGTGATGTACTCGTGAGTTTCCTACGCGAGAAGCTGCTCGAGGTGGGAAATGTGGACGGCGTGGTAGGGTTTTCACAAGGTGCAAGCCTCGCGGCGTGGATGTGCTCGGAACAGGTGCGTAGAGGCTGATGTGAGACTGTAATAGTTTCTTACGTCAACTTTGAAACATGGCAGGCGCGTGCTGAATTACAGTGGTCTCCGAAGCTGGCTGTGCTTATTGGCAGCTACCTTGGCTCGGCGCAATACTCCTTGGACTCGGGTATTATCCCGAATATAGCGTCGCTGCACGTATTCGGCTCGAACGACCATGTTATCCCGTCAGCAAAGAGCGAGCAAGTGGTGGACATATTTAAACAACAAGAGGTTGGTAGTGTGCTACAGCTTACGGCGTGCATCTGCACGAGACTAACCTCATAATGTGCGTTGCCGATAGACCCTTGAGAACCGTGTTCTGACTTCGGTGCACACGCAAGGCCACGTGATCCCCAAGTGCGACGCATCCAAGGAGCTGTTCGAATCCTTCTTGACCCTCCAGCAGCTGAGGTTGCTCGGCAGCTCCACCACTTCATCCTCGACGTCCTTGGAGACCGGCGATCGCGAAAACCTGACCCCCTCGGAAGCCTTGGCGTCCTAGCGGGTGTAGCTCCCAAGCAACGTTTACACAGTGTAGACATTTGTCTTGCATAATTTCATCCAATACCATGGCCCTGTACATTTTTTACCAGTATCCGCCCAAACCACGAATATTTCTCTAAAAGACGGCGGGAAGGGCGAAGTAGAAGCAGTTCATCATGTCTGCCGAGGAGGTCGCTAAGGCCTTCGTGCAGCACTACTACACCACGTTCGACACGAACCGGGCGGGACTCGCCAGTCTTTACGTACGCCACGCTTAAGTCTCCGATAGAGGGTCTGGATTATTTACTACAACTTTGTTTTGTTTTTTGTCAAATGGCAGCAAGACGTGTCCAACCTGAGCTGGGAAGGACAGATGTCCACGGGCCAGCAAGCCATCGTGGCCAAGATGCAGGCTCTACCGGCCGTGCGTCACGAGTATCCGACTGTGGACATTCAGCCGTCAACATCGGGCAACGCTATGATCATCTTCGTGCAGGGCAAGATGCAAATCGAGGAGAACAACCCGATCCAGTTCACGCAGGTATTTCAACTTGTAGCCCACCAGCCTGGCCAGTATTACATCCACAACGACGTCTTCCGTCTGCAGTACGGATAAACGACTTGGTCGCTACGTTAGTTCCGAGTCAATGGGACGAATTCTGCCTCAAAGCCCTCCTACAGTTTAAAGGAGGTGGCTACACAACAGGAGAGGAGGACCAATCCCAAGAAGCTCGACGTGGAGTAATTTTTACCTCAAGGGGGGACACGCTACAGGTGGTACCTGTGGGCTGCGTGCGTTGTGACGTAGGATACGGAAAACGGTGAATAGATACTCTCTCCCCTTGATGTCGAGTTGGCATGGCCGCATTTATCATTAGTCAAAACGTATATTTAGCAGGTGAAGGCTGAGTTAAAAGCGATAAGTGCCTGCAGTTTTTAACAGGTCGCATTAGCACTTAGAACTTCAGTATGATGCGTGCAACCGGTCCTCAATCTACGAGCACGCTCAGTAGTGTAAGCGATACAATGATGTTCTATCGTAACGCTCGAGTTCTAACACTTGTTCTGAGTCTGTAGACCTCCCGTGTGACTCTCATGGAGCGTCAAGCACTGGAGAAAGGTGACGTGTCGATGCTCGCCACCCTCCGTGTACGTCCACCGTCATCAGGCCTAAGGAAACTCCTTTTTAAACCTTGGAGTGCAGATTGGTGAACTCGACAAACTGGTGGCTGCGATGAGGCAGAAGCAGGCGATTACACAGGCAGCAATGGCTCATTACGAGAGCGAGATTGGGCATATCGACCGCGAGGTGGCCAACATCATGGCTCGATACACACCCATGTGCAAGCGTCTGGAAGCTCGTCGTCAAGAGCGGAACGAGTTGCAACAACATTTGGATATTGCAACGAAACAATTCGGAGACGTACTGGCGGCCACGAAAACTCGTCTACGTGCCAGCTCTCATGAACATGTGCAACACATTCGTCAAGTAGCGTCAGCAGAACTTACGAGCACTCGCGGCTACTCTCTAGGACGCAACAGCACAGTATACCAGAAGCCTCGTAAATAGAAGAGAGATTCGTTAGAATATGGTAATATTACTGCACTCCACTTTCCTCTGCTGTCTACGCTGCGCAATAATTGCTACTTCACCTCATGGCGTGGAAGAGGCCTTGGCATCATATTCATCATCGTTGTCCTCTTTTGACTCCTTAGACTCTGCAAAATTTGCAAGTGAAGAGACTCGGACATTACTCGTGCTCTCACTATTGTTGAGAGCACTAGGGCCGACGATAACAGGAGCTGTATCTTGGTTGAGTTTCTTGAAGTTGACAACCTTCTGAAAGATAAACTCGAGAACGTGTTTGGCATCGATGCGTTCTGGGTCTAGTCGCGGTAAGATACCAAGAATATCGGCACTCTCGCGTACGTAATACTCCAGATCGTCGTCCGAGCATTTGTTTGTAAGCTGCGCGAGTCGCAATGATTCACTCGCAAAATGTTCGTCCAGATCGAATTGGTCCAGTGCTGGTGGCGGTGGTTCACGTAGTGCTGGGGGAAAGACCGCAGACTTTAGAGGCGGCAGAGGACACTCGAACTGAGGTGGAATCAACGTGAGAGGCTCGTGCTTGACGCCAAGTTCACGATATAAATTCACAGCTTCAGGGATGAGAGACGTGTCAAACTTGAAAAGCGAGTCGTCAAAGAGTCTTGTAAAGTCTTTTGGGAGATCTTCACTTTCTTGCATACAAGATCGCAGCCGATCACTGAGCGCTTGAGTGTCTGGCAACCGGACGTACTCGTTCAGATCTGGATCTTCGGCGTCTTGATGGTTTAAACTGATGCTCTTGTCCTTTAATAACCATCGGAAAATAATCTCTTGGAGCTTTGCGTTTTCTTCCTTATCAATCCACTCGTCCACAAAGCATTGGGCAGACCCAAACACGATAAGACGCCCTGATTTTGATGCTGGTCCTGCAACGCCACCTTCTTGCCACGCAGCTACTACTGGTCTGTTAACAGGGTACGAAATGAAACCGGAAGATAACAGAGGCGCTGCTGGTTTCTTCACCGTCAAAGTAGCTCCATAAGGGTATACAAACGTGAGCCCCTTTTGATCCTTTTCAAGCGCCCCACCTGGCCCTAAAGGCTTTGACTCGCGCCCCGCCACCAGCAGATCTTTCCTCCCGTACAACACGTTGACCTGTATTGAGGCAGCCAAATTAGTCGACGCTCAGACATATGCCAATTGTAGATCCTTTTGGTGTTACCATTCGCGCGAGCTCTCTGTTTACGACTCCACTAGATATGAGTACTTCTTTCGGGTGATGATACTTGTGGTAGACTGTACGGATAACTGCATCCGGATTCACGAAAATGCCAAAACTTACAGCATTACAACACAACAAGTGAGTTCCTAGCATGTTCGCACTGCTAATTGCAACGTTCTCACTCTTTGAGCCAGCCATTGAGATTCGTATCGAAAGTCTGCTCGCCGCCCTCGCCCAGCATGAGGAGGATGCTGCCACCACTGTTCAAAAAGTCCTTGAGGGTAGCAAACTCAGTGGAGCTGAAGCGTTCGCGCACACCGGCGAAAACGAGCACACTAGCATCCTTTATCCGGTCTCGGGACAAGTCGTCCTTATTGACATCCACGCGACATAACGGCTTGAGCTTACGCGCGAGCTTCTTGAGCCCACTAGTCGGGTAGAACTGCTCCTTCTTGGATGCATCAAATAGTACAGTGGCCGACTTGGCAGCGCCTCCGCCCCGTGCATCATCCTGACCTTCCATCCCAAGTGGATCCTAAAAGGTCGCTTCCGTCGGAAGCGAAAAGTGGTGTAGTCACCGTAATATGGTGTGTATTTTGTGTTCCGAAGTTAAAAATCAGCCTTCCTGCCAGTGACTTCGGAAAGGGAAAGAAGGAGGAGGGCTCAAACGATGGTAGGGTGGGGGCGTAAATGAAAGTGCCTGTGTCCAATAGCTGACGAGTGTGTGTTTGTACACAACAAAGGCGGAGTTCCGACAGGCCAAGCATACCATCATTCTGGTGCAGTACACGCGCGATCCGAACTCGCGCACGTATCTGGACTTTGAGTCGGTGAACGGCGGCATGGACGGCGTGGTCAAGATGTACGAGGCCAAGCTCAAGCAGCTGAATCCGAGCATGAAGAATATTACGTACGATATTCAGGACCTGTACACGTACATTGACTCGCTCACGGACCTCAGCGCGCTTGTGTTGGACCTCGAAACCAAGACGTATCTGCCCTGTGGCAAGGAGTGGATCAAGAAAAAAGTCTTCCAGGTGCTTAAGAACCAGGCCGGCTAACCTATCCATCGCTGAATCCAAGTAAGACAAGACGGGCGCTGTATTTGCCGTTAATATGACATTACAAAACACTGAGAGCGCGGGATGTGGGAAGTTTCAAAGCTGTTATGAATCAACTTGGAGGTGGTGTCTTGAAGCTTGGTACAGGTAGAAGAACTGCACAATCACCAGGGCAGCTAGGATTGACCGGAGAAACGCACTAGGCCCAATACGTAAGGTAGATGCTAAGTGAGAGACTCCACCTGCTGCCGCAAGTGCGCAGAGCACTGCCAGAGCCGCTTGGAATGCAGTTGTTGTGATGTCCATTTGCCATTATTTGCTATGATGACAAAGATCGCATTGGAGAGAGTTTCTATGTTGCAGAGGTAAACCGATGAATTCATTTCCTGTATATTTTACTGTAGTAGTTAAATTAAATGAGACTTAAAGTTTGCTCCCACTAAGTATCCATTGCTGCCATGTGTTTTTGCCGTTTTGCAAGTTGCAAATTGGAACCCTCAAGTTCGAGCTGAGACGACATGGCACAGGAAACTGGTGACGCGGCTACGGCGCTAGACATGGTTAAGATGATCAGGTAAAGCCGCTAATGGCACTGATGCCTGTCTAACTTTGATAAAGTAACCGCGCAATGGACCTCAGGATGAAGTTGACTTGAATATTTAATCTGCTGCCACAGCGCTGAGGGTCACGAAATTTACATCAGCAGGAAGTGCGCCATGGTGTCGGGAACCATCCGTGCCATGTTAAGCGGTGCGTAGCCGTTTCTCTTGTTATAGTTGACAGCATATCTTATGACTCTGGTGCAGGCCAATTCACGGAGAGCAAGGGCGAGATCACATTCCCCGACATCAGCGCTCCTATCTTGGAAAAAGTCTCACAGTACATGTACTACAAGACTCAGTACTCAGACAGCACGTCACGCCTGCCAGAGTTTATCATCGAGCCGGAGATTGCCATGGAGCTGCTCATGGCAGCCAACTACCTCGACTGCTAAACATGCAGCAAAGCTCTGACCTTGGCTACAACGCGAGTCTAATACAAGTTTATTACTACTACTGTAGTAGTACGCCCGACCCAGTGGTGTCTCTTTGCATTGAATCAGTTATTTTCAGGCGGACCTTTCAGTTTGCTCAGGTCGGTATGCTTATATCGAAGCAGCGACGGCGTGCACGGCTCATTCTGCAGCAGGCAAAATGCCTGGAGGCATGGTTCGGCTTCCTCTTTTACCCGACTTCATGCCTCCTCCTGCACGACAAGGTGAGGAGTCTAACGATCCATTGGCTTCAAAAGTGGATAAACATCTAACAGCTCTTACTTGCGTGAAGCAAGCTGACTGCGCTTCAGTATAGCTCATCGTTATCTCGTGCACTTCCTGTTTGCTGCCTAGTTGTGCTGATCCCGGCAGATACAGCACGATATTACTTGGGCACGCGTGGCAACTTGCGATCGCAGGTGTTCCCCCTCACTGCCTTCATGTTCCTGTCTGCTTGCCCGCTGGTCCCAGGGCTGGTCTACCTAAGCTTTTTCGCAGAACATCGCCTTCCGTTTGATGCTGTAGCGGGAACAGGCCTTTTGTTGCTGCTCTTAGCAGAGACTGTTGCTGGTGCTGTCGTGTTGCGTGAGTTGCTAAGACAAGAAGCAGCACGTTTTCTCAAAATGCGCAGTAATGATAATGCTGCCCGAGATCATGGGGAGCATACCAGGTTCCTACAGGGAGAAGATAGATAGGAAACCAATAACCAAGTCGTGGCAATAACATCGCAATTCACAAGTGTATACTTATGCATGTATGCCCTTGCAACCGACTCCTCGCATTGAGGAGTCTTTTCAAGGATCCCGTCGTCTCAGAATTACTTAACCCTAGAGGGGCTTACTGTCATCATGTCAGCGCTGCGTAGTATGGAGACGACCCACAAGAGCGCGGTACAAGCCCCTGGCACGGTATCAAAGAGGGTGCCTACGTCTCACGATGTCTGCGTTTGTGTGTTGGTTCTAAATGATAGACGGTATTGCGTTGTAAGGTAGCTATCGTCGGCGATGCTACCGTGGGCAAGACAGCCCTACTGCAGGTTCTCAAGAGCAATGGTCACGAATACCCGAAGAACTACGTTATGGTGCGTTCTTCTTCTGTGAAAGTGTACATACACAGCACTGTTTTTCGCTCTGGTGCTCAACAGACATCAGACGTGGAGCTATCAGCGAAAAGTATTGCTATCCCCGATACAAATGTCGTTGTGGAGCTTTATCTTTTTGACTGTGCTGGCCAAAGCATTTTCAACCAACTCGACTTTGGCACTGTGCATGTACGTCCCCACTCCTTTTTTGTGAAACCTTGAAAGAACCTTACTCATGTATCCCTCATGATTGTCAGTACAAGGGTGCATCGATGGCTCTCGTGGTGTTCGATGTGAATAACAAAGAGTCATTCAAATCTTGTAGCAAGTGGTACCAGGATGTTCGAGACGCGTCGCCAAACCACAACATTCCAGGTATGAAATGCTCAGCATTTGCCTTGGCGGCATAACACAACTTTGCTTCAGGTGTCCTGCTGGCCAACAAGACGGACCTGCGCTATAACAACCGCGACGCAATTTCCACCAAGGAGGCAGAAGAATTTGCGTCGCGCAACGATCTGAAATACTTTGAGTGCTCTGCGGTAAGCTAATTGGGATAAAATTGGTTATAGAACCGAAGCTGAACAGAACTCTGGTTATTCAGCAACAAAATTCGGGTGTCGAGGCACCCTTCACTTATATCGCGGACTGGTTCCACAAGAAATATCAAGCAGCAACACAGCGTGCATAGGAGAATGCCATGGTTGCATATTGACTTTCGTCACATCATAAAAGCGAGCTTCCTTTACTGTGGGGTTTCTCTTCTTAAATTCTTGATTTTCCCTGCACTTTGAGAACTTGCTACACAATAGAATGGAACAAGTTGGCACAAGTCCTCTAGTAGAGGAAGGTGATACTCCGTCCTGTAAAGAGTTGCCCCGTGGTCGCCGAAGCGTCCGAGCGTTGGCCTGCTGTGTATGCGAACGCAACCAATGATGTAGGTCACTGGTTGCAGAGAAACGGCGATGAGAACCTCTCGAGGTTCGTGGTCTCAACGTCGTAAGGTGTTGGGGCAGCCTTGTGTGTCAAGTGCGTCACGAGGAGGGGTGAGTGGATGGAGACGCTGGTCAGATGTCGTTAGCTTTTTCTTCGCAGTGAGGGACATTGGAGTCAGTTAATAACAAATATTGCTACCGTACGACGACCTACAATGTATGTCCTATCGACCCGACGTCTCGATGTCGTTAGCTTTGCACAAGTTAAATGACAACCATGTTCCAAAAAATAAAAGTAAGTTGCCCACTGAACAAGTAGTTGGGATCGTTGAGACCTTCTGTCTCCTTTACTTCTTGAATTTCGTTACAACCAAAGAACGCACAATTACTCGCTACACTAACACCGATCTCTACGCCATTGAAGGCGCCTGAGGTTGAGGGATTACCTCTTTCTTTTTGATAGTCCGGAAGGCCCACAACACCACCCACACACACACTATCTGAAGGACATTCAGGTAGCTGAGACCAGCTTTGACAAACTCGCAGTCGATACCATTAGCGCATTGGAGCTCTTCAGACTCGTTCGCTGTATGTGTTACAGCCATATACATTTGCGCGGCGATGACGATTAGTGAAATCGTCTCCGTCACGTACAGAATCTTGCGGATCTTTGTGGAATGGCCTTCGTTTGGCTTGCCACGGTTCGCGAATTTGGGCTCCTGTACTACAGGGACGCCATCTTCGTCGTCACTAAGACTCCCCATGTTGTACGAGTGGTTCATCACACGATCCGACGCCATGGTGGGTATCCGGAGTTTCTTCTCCTGTTCGTATGCCTGAAGGCGCGAAAGAACCCGCAAGCCGTAGATCAAGAAGACTGTGCTAATGATGCCCAGCATTATCGCACTCCACATTAGATGCAGATACGTTATTCCAGTGCGGTTGAATCCCTTGGACAAGAAGAGCGAGATGTTATACAGAATGTAAAACGCCCATACAACCGCGATGGCAATGCTCGCCAAGCAGATGAGCTGAGCTGGTCTGTCGCCCATAGCAGCACCTTTTTGAATTATGGTAGCCCAATATCCGAGAGTCAGGATACTGTGCAAAAAATATGGTTAGAGATTTGTGCGAGAGCTCAAAATTTAAACCTGCAACTTACTACACGGAGTAGAGGGCGGCGGTGAGTGAATCGGACAGGAAGCTGCTGATGGGGCGAGGAATAAGATGGCCATAACTTTTCGGATCGGCACCAGTTAGCACCATTGACAGTGACGCGTAGCAGCAGAAGATAAAATTATACTGCTGCAGGTTGGATGCCTCATACTTGAGTGACCGAATGTACATAACGGCGCTGGCGAGTGTCGTCACACTGCCGAGAGCGAGATAAATAATCTGCACGTGGAGGTACGCATCCGGGTTGTACGAAGACAGCGTGCGCACACACCCTTCCTCTGTCCGCGCGAAACCGTAGTCGCAAGTAGAGTCCGTAATGTTCCGCATCGCTACGTTCGTCTACAGAGCTACAGAGCTACTGCAATTGCAACTGTTCGCCTTCTGCTTCCACAACAGAAATTGCAAAGTGAATGTGGTGGCCGACCCCATCCGAAGAGTAAGAAGGTCCGCTACGCGCCTCCAGCTGTTGTCTGTTCATGCACCGACTCACATCTTTCGTAGCCGACCTTTAACCAGTGTACCAGCCGCTAGCGAAGCAAGCAACGTATTATTATTAATAATAGTACACGTATTTCATGTATGTAGCGATACTGTGTAGCGTAATGTACCCTACACAATGTACTGTAAAAGCGATTTGCCCAGCAGTACTACATGTATTCGCGCGTGATCAACACGTTGTGTTCGTAGACTCGGACTATTTTGCATCCTTCGGTTCCACCCCGTTGGCCTAATCTCCTTGATCCATGGTATGTATACCTGCTGATGTGCGTACCGATATCGACGTGGCAAAGGGGCTGAAATGTTCATCTGAAAGAGAACTAATGGCGAGAGTCTCTTTCGCCACAACTGGCAAGTACCGGTATCATCAAGAATTTATCGTGAGTTTGTGCCGACAACTGTTTTCGCGTGTGCTGCAGTCTGCTGTCGACCACATTTTCAGAAATGTTCGCATCGTTGCGTAGCTGACATTGCAATTCCGTGGCAACAGCTACATTTGAGCGACTGGTGGTGAGCCAAAACGTAGCTTTAATACGAGTGACAGAGACTCAGACCATCGATCTCTTTATTTTGTGAAAAATTGTGAAAACTGTTTTATTGACCAAATCACCTAAGGTGATCTCTTTTTGGCCACTCAAACGACAATCGGTATCTCCCGACGCGTCTTTCGATCGAAACCCTAGGTCTGAAGGTATTGGACAAAGCAGTTGCGAAATACTTGAGGTATTTAATTATGTATCTCTATAGATAAATCCTATAGTAAAATACCTTTAGCAACCAATTCTTTTCGCCAACTCACCAGTCTGTGATCGACAGCGAGCACTCGCAAGCGCCCCCCCCACCCACCCCCCACCCCCGTAGAGATTGTTTCAAAGTGTCTAAATGGACGAGTACACGCGTGATGATATTGCGAATTTTCAAGAAATTCATCAAGTGGTGACAGACATTATCACAGATCACGCCGCTGCGCGCCCTTCCAACACCGTTAAGCAGTACGCTCCAAAACAAGCCGAGTTTAAAACGTGGTGTGCAGGTAAAAAGTATTTGGATGGCTGTATTGTCACTGAAGGGAAACTAGATACGTTTTTGAAGACGCACGTTATTCCTCGTGGTAACAAGCGCCAGAAAACCAAAGCTGGTGATGCTAAAGCTCTCAGTTTTGCTGGGATTGAAGCTTATGCCAAAGCTGTGACCAATCTGAACAAGTTGCAGCAGGCTCTACTTCTAAATAGCCATCCACATCCACGTGGGAAGACCTATCACGACATTTTCGACACGCTCAAGCGGTCGGAAACTGAGCGCAAGCGAAAAAGCTACGCAGATCGAGCGCTGGGTACCGTTCTTGATGGATTTAATGTCGAAGACATGGTTCAACTCACTGACTATTGGCTGTCTCAAAACGACGGTGTTTCTTTGCGTGATCGTGTAGATTTCTTTTTAGGACATGCACTTCTTTCACGGGGCGAGAGTCGCCGCTTTATTGAATTCCCTGATATGTTAAGGCTGGAGCTACCGGATAAAGGCTCGCAAACATGCACGCCACTTGTGATCATCATGAATCGAGGCGAAATTAATCAGCATGGCCGCATCGAGTACGGGGCAGCCATGCGATGTAAGAACGTGAATGTGTGCCCATTGAATGCTGCAGCGCTCCATCTTTTTTGGCGCTGGCAAATTGATTGTGAACCATTTCCCAATTTTACATGCCACGAAAGGTGGTATGATATCCACCTCATTAATGGTGGTGACAGAACGAAGGAGATTTCGTACAACACCCAGTTAGATCGTATCAAGCGAGCTTTTGCGGCGTGCGGGATCGATTCAACCGTTTGGACACATGCTAATCGAGGATCGGGGGCGAAATTGACGGAAACATTTGGTGCTAGTGAAGAACAAATTCGGCGTCTTGGGAGGTGGAATGCAGCGCGGATGGAAGGATGCTATCTTACATCCCTATCTAAAAAGGCTATGCGAGCCTTGGCTGGATATCCGACAAAGGGTGGCGGTACTGGCTGCAGCGAGGTTCTGCTACTCCAAGCTCTGAGTTACAACAATTGGTTTACCCTGAGGTTGAGGCAGCAGTTAAACAACTGGCTCAAAGCTCGACGCGTGAAATTGCTGGAGCTGCCTTCATTCAAATGCTCCGTCACATGCGAGTGGTCTTTCTTCAAGACTCTGTGGTGGTGCGGCGGCAGTATCCCAATCATCAATTGTGGAAGCACAGTTTGTTTTCCACTGCAGAGTACGCATCCTTTGATCAGGAACTCTATTCGTTGATACCAGCAACGAATAGAGTTCCTGATCAAAGGATCAGCCTGAAACAAAATCGCTTGCAGTTGTAGTGCCTCAAATTGCGGACGTGCTGAAGAACGGAATGGAATCTCTACACGGCAAGCTGGATGCGCTAGCAGCGGGAATAGATACACTAAAGGCTCTCTCAAACAAACGGCTTGTACTCAGCTGGGAAGACAGCACCTCAGGTCATGATCCGCTGCAGTCAGCAGTAGCGCAGCCACCCTTTACATCATGTGCAATTCCGCAGTCACTTCAACCTCGTAATCCAAAGCTGAGCAGATCAATCTCGACGGTTGTGGATGTGGAAAGAGTTGTGGTGTAGTGATTTCTCCGTAGTTGCGGATTATCACCCGTCGACAAAGACGTGACACCGCCCAAGATGTTCAAGCAACGAACCCTCGGTCATGTGATGTACGGAGACGCCAAGGTGCAAGGGACTCGACGGCGTCACTCCCGAGCTTTCAACGAGTATTGGATACGGCCCATATGTCACTGAATCCAGGCTGTCCTTATTATTAATAATGGACTGGCCGGATTCGCATTCAGCGGACCATCTACGGTACGAACCCTCAGCGGCGGATGGGATGAGCTCGCGGAAGACTCGGCGACCTTTTGAAGGCACGTTCACCGTCTGGGACAGGGCGCGGACCGTTAAAGATGCTCATGCGACAGTGCAGACGACGCTTGGCATGCAAGAAGATCCATAACGGATCATTGTTCATTTGATATTTGTATACTTGATTAGGACTTCTTATTAGGAATAGACCCGAAAGGGTAAGCTTAAATACAGAACAGAATTTCCACTCAAGCACACAGAGCGACGTCCGGCTTCAAGGTAAGCGTCTGGTCAAGCTTGTTTGAGTGTGTTATGCCTGTCAGTGAACTCGAAGCTCTGTAGCGAGGGTTCATCCGGCAAGGCCAAGAGACTTTGTGTATTGGCCGATTACTATCGGGAGGTTTTACGTGACGGCTTATTGTTGCCTATTTGCACGACTGGGAGCGCTTGAATTGCCTCCCTTTTATTCTTCCCACCGAGTGTTCAACACTCGGTGACCTCGTAAAAGGCTTACCCGTGCCTGGTACCCTTCCGCTGTTGGGACCACGAGGATTAAAAACACCTGCTATCTTTCCACCTGCTAGTCACCTGCCCGCAACTTTCGCAGCTGCAGACATTAGATAGTTTACAATGTCCAGCCTGTTCCGGCCAAGTGACGAGATGAAGCCATTAGGCTCGCGTGTAGGAGAGTTTGCTAGTCTAGCAAACGTATTGTTGTGGGAACATCCTAACCACATTCTAGCTAGAGTTCACGTGGGATTTCCAACACCACATAACTGGTACCGTCGGTTGTCCTTTCGCCATGTTTCTTGTCTTTTCTTGCCCTTCTTCTCTTGGTAGCTCGTAAACTGGAAGGCCATACAAACAGTTCACAATGGTCACAATCTGTTCCCGGGTCGCGGCACCAGTTGTGGTGTTGGAAATCCCACGTGAACTCTAGCTACAAATGTAGTTAGGATGTCCCACAACAAT
>NW_003303596.1:127188-130379 GCF_000142945.1 Phytophthora infestans T30-4
GTTCCGGGGGCGATCTTGAAGCCCCCCATTTCTTTCGCTGCAGCGGAGACAACCTGGATCCTGTAAGCTTATTTATCATAGGCCATTCAGTAAAAATAAAGACCCCGCTCCTTGCCCCGAGTCCAGGCTAGGCGGGTGTTTTGGAATGCTCGTGGTCCCAACACCGGAAAGGGTTCCAGGCACGGGTAAAGCCTTTTCGAGATCCGCGAGTGTTCAACACTCGGCTGGGAAGAAATAAAAGGGAGGCGATTCAAGCGCTCCCAGTCGTGCAAATAGGCAAACAATAAGCCGTCACGTAAAACCTCCCGATAAATAATCCGCCAATACACAAAGTCTCTTGGCCTTTGCCGGATGAACCCTCGCTACAGAGCTTCGAGTTCACTGACAGGCATAACACACTCAAACAAGCTTGACCTGACGCTTACCTTGAAGCCGGACGTCGCTCTGTGTGCTTGAGTGGAAATTCTGTTCTGTATTTAAGCTTGCCTTTCGGGTCTATTCCTAATAAGAAGTCCTAATCAAGTATACAAATATCAAATGAACAATGATCCGTTATGGATCTTCTTGCATGCCAAGCGTCGTCTGCACTGTCGCATGAGCATCTTTAACGGTCCGCGCCCTGTCCCAGACGGTGAACGTGTCTTCTAAAGGTCGCTGAGTATTCCGCGAACTCATCCCACCCGCCACTGAGGATTCGTACCGTAGATGGTCCGCTGTATGCGAATCCGGCCAGTCCATTATTAATAATAAGGACAGCCTGGATTCAGTGACATATGCCCGTATCCGATGCTCGTTGAACGTTCGGAGGTGACGCCGTCGAGTCCCTTGCACCTTGGCGTCTCCGTACATCACCTGACCGAGGGTTCGTCGCTTGAACAACTTGGGCGGTGTCACGTCTTTGTCGACGGGTGATAATCCGCAACCACGGAGAAATCACTACACCACAACTGCCCCTGTCGCAATGGAAGCCACGGTACTGGTGCCCGTTGTGACATTTCTTCATGCTTCAATTCACCATCTCGCCACCGTATGTCCAAGCGTCTGAATCGAGCCGTGTCCGACGCTTTTCAGCGTCTCAATCCTCGTAGACGTCGCGAACGTGAACAGATGGAGGTACGTCAGCTCATCCTTCTCTTGAATCATCGGCACCTTGCTCATCATCTCGCATTACTCGACTTGTTTCTCAGGAGGGCAAGGCCGAGGGTTCGAACGTCCCTCAGTCTGCTACACTTCCTCCGACAGCGGCGTCATCAACTGGTCCTTCGGCGCTTCCTGCCCCAGACTCTTCACTTCCTGCGGTAGCTCCTGCAGCACTCCCCGTCGTCGCTGAATCCGCGGAGATGGCTCCTGCTGCTCCTCCTGTTGAAGCTGGTACCGAGGATTCGCAGGGTCCGGCTTCAGCTCCAGCTGCCGAGGCTCCGGTTCCTGATGAAGAGGAGAAGGAGAGTGGTGACTCGACTTCGTTGACACTCTTGGCCACCGCGGCCAGGCACTTGGAATCGATTTGAATCCTCGCTGCACGTTCCACGACGTTCTCCAGCATCTCAGCTAACTGTTGAGGTGTCCCGCGTGACTTCGTTTTCAGTGGTTGCTCTCCGGTCGGCATTCATGTTTTCTTATTCTTAATCCACTTCCACAGCGTAATCATGTTCATGTTGTTCTTCAAATGCATATACAATTTGTTGTTGCAGTAACGTTTTTCGTCTGTTACCACAGGCTGCATCGCCCTGTGGACAGTTCATACGTGATCCAGTCAGGCTAGTCTTCGTCCGCCACTTGCGCCATCTGCAGCCGATTCTCGCTCTTCTTGGCTCGCAAATAGTCGTACAGCAGACCTCCACAAGACAAGTTTGCTGATGGTTCCCAAGTTGTATCTTCATAGCCCACCCACTTGACTTTGAACTCGCGTACAGCACGCTCCGTGCTCGTCGTCAGTGGTGTTCTGTCGTCGAGGATGGCCTCGACTTCATATTCACCGGCAACTTGATCTGGTTCCCAGCTGTCCTCAGGCAATAGTTCCTCATCGAAGTCGAGTCTTGCTTCATTAGTCGCGTCAAGTACTAACCGAGTGTTCGGTCGACTGTTGAATTCGTTGACAGCCTTGAGTCTTGACACATGCACTACTGGGTAAAAGCGATACCCACTTCGATCAGGCAGTTCCAGCTCGTACGCAAACTCTTCCACCTTGCGCTTGATCCGAAAAGGTCCATGCCATCGGTGAGCTAATTTCTTTGTCAAGCCCGGTTTGACGCGTTCCATGTACAACCACGCCCGGCTCCCAATCTCAAAAAGAGATCTCGGTGGAGCTCTTGCAGGATCTTCCATCTCTCCTGAAGCTTCTAGAGGGTCTGCCGAGTGTTCGTTTCCACTTGGTTGAGGTACAGCGGGCTTTTTCCAGTCGACGCAGAGCATCATTATGCTTTTTAGCTCTTTTGCTCCTTTTTCTACAGCCTGATAATCTTTGGCTATAGTGAGGGCGACCTCATGTTGTCGATTGATTTCACGCCGCCACGCCAGTGCGTCAGACGGCTTGCCGAGTCCTCGTTTGAGTGATGACGACATTGCCCGCAACGTCGACTGCGCATCCCAACCATGAACGAGGTAGAACGGTGTTTCCTTCCTTGTAGTGTCCTGAGAAGTATTAATGGCAAGCACCAGCTTCTCTGCGATTTCATCCTAGTCTTGCTGTAAAGGGTCTTCCGCGTACACCCGTACGGAACCTATCCCTGACTTCACCGAGCGTTCCTGCTGTCCATTAGCCTGTGGCCGATAGCTCAAAGTCGCCCGTGGTCTTGACTGCATCATCTCTGCGAACGCTTGGAAAACCTCGCTCATGAAGCGTGGGTCGCGGTCGTGCCTTATTAATGATGGGGCTCCGAATCGTCGGTACACACATTCTTCGAACACTTGGGCAACACTCAGTGCAGTCGTATCTGACATAGCCTTGGCAATAACGAATCCCGTGAACGAGCACTGAAATAGGAGCAACGCCGTGTTGCCCCTGCGAGATTTCGGTAGTGGGATCACAAAATCCATCGAGACGATCTGGAAAGGTCGTTCGGCTAGTACGTTGCCAGGTGAGTATCCACGAAACTGTGGACGGCTTTTACTCGAGCTGCAATCTGGACAGGACTTCACGTGCTTACTGCACGTCTGCGTACAAGCCGATCCAATAATAATCGGACTTAACG
>NW_003303596.1:132600-133314 GCF_000142945.1 Phytophthora infestans T30-4
GTAAACATGTCAGCGACGGGCCTGTTGACGAGTTTAGTACAAGGTCCGTCCCTACCGTGCTTCGCGGTCTGCGCGACTCGTTTGAACGAACCCTCGGCGCTTGGTCCACGACGTTCCTTGGCCTGTTCTTCAGCTAAACGCATCCTCTCCGAGTATTCAAACCAACCTCCTTTAGGTTGAACGAACCCCCAGAGTGCGTTGTCAATCATACGCTGGTAGATCATCGGCGCGTTCTTTAACCCAAAGGGCATGCGTAACCACTCAAAATGTCCTAGTGCGCAGACGAACGCTGACACTTTACGCGCTCGCAAGGTCATCATGACCCGCCCAGAAGCCGCTTGCTGCATCCAGCGAGCAGAACCATAGGTAGCGCTCGAGATCTGTTAGCAGGTCGTCGACTAGCGGCATTGCATACTCCATGATCGCGGTGATAGCATTCACCATCTTGTAATCAATGCAGAGCCGGATGTCCAGCCCGTTCTTTTCCATCACAATCACGATCGGCGATGCCCCATGGACTGTCTGAAAAGACGATCAGTCCTGCACGCAATAAAGCGCGCAGCAGCTTGTACAGCTTGCCGAGAAATCGCAGCGGCACGCGCCGGGCACGCTGTTTAATTGGGGCGTGCCCTGTGTGTCGATATCGCATACCGCTCCGTAGGCTGGCGGTTTATTAAAACGACGCCCATGCTGCCGGTAAGTGGGAAAGGTTTT
>NW_003303596.1:155579-161030 GCF_000142945.1 Phytophthora infestans T30-4
CACCTAGTGAGCTTTTCCTTTACTTGTGCAGATCCGACGGGTTAACCGAAATTTACTACTTGGTCGGTTACACCCTAGAGGCTCTCAACTTTCAAGATCCCGTCACAGGAGGCGGCACGTACGACGCAAAGGAGCTACAAAGGCAAGGGAACACACCCGTAAGGCAACCCTACGGCCAGATCCACGATCTAGGCCCCAGATCCATAAGCTCGAATATTCGCTTAGGATTCGGAACAATCCATGGACGCAGAGTGAAGATTTTCCACTGCTGCTCCACCCCATCCCCACGTCTCGCCAAGACACTCAAGCTTCACCACTTGAACTCTTCGGAAGTTACCGAGAGAGCAAGATCCCGCCCTACCGACGGGTACACAAGGTGAGGAAAGTTCAGCAGAACACGGATCATCGGGGGACCCCCTCCGTTAGTCGGTGTCTGGGCGCAGTTGGTAAGTTGGATCTGGCAATCTCGCAGATTTTGCTGATCCCGCTACACCACACTTGCACACCACGAAAGTTTTGACCCTTCCAGAGTTTCCGGGGGCCGTCACTACTTCACGCGTTACACAGACGCCAATCGGGAGCGCGAGCGGGTTTGTCACTACTGCAACGCTTGGAAGTTTCCGCAAGAGACAGATGGATGCTGCTGTCGTAACGGACTGGTGTTCGTTCCAAATTCGCGAACAGCACCTGATGCGCTTCTGACACTTTTCGAAAACCCGACCTTCATGCGGTCAATCCGGGTCTACAACAACGTATTCGCGTTTACGTCCATGGGAGCTTCGCGGTCTCGGCCTCTAAGCGTTGACTAAAGCGTGACACGTAATGGTGTCTACAACTTCCGTGTACAAGGGTCAGTGTGTCATCGCATGGGATTGTTACTACCTCCTACCTTCGGTCGCTCCATGTATGCCCAAGTTTACTTTTACGATCCAGATATGGACGCACGTGTGCGAAGCCGTATGATCATGACGCAAGACCTCGATCGTGTCGTCATGGAAACGATTGACCAGATGATGGTGGCGCACAACCCGTATACACAAGAATTTATCAACGCGCGTAGATTTTTGATAGATCGTGGTTGGGATGCGTATGCAGCAGCCATCAGGGAGCACGAACGACGCCGCTCGGCAGGGGAAGACGTTGATGACCATGACCCGTCGTTAGCCTTGAGTAATTTTCTTCCGGAGGGGGATCACCATAAGCTGCGTCTGCACGTGACACGGAATGCGAATCGGGGTACGCATAACACCCCAACGGCATCGGAGGTGGCAGCCGTTGTGATCGATACAAACGCGTGCGAACATCGGGATATAATCCTACACACGACCGGAGGAGGTTTCAAACGCATCTTTGAGACGAGCGTTACCTACGACCCGCTGCAGTACCCTCTACTCTTTCCGTACGGGGATAATGGCTGGACTTACGATATCCCCTACGTTGATAATCCCGTCGATCGCCACGGTGACCCCTTAACCATGTCCGTTCGGGAATATGAGGCGTATCTGCTTTACGACCGGACGGTTAGTAATTCGCTTATCCTGCGCGGTGGGCGACTGACGCAGCAATACTGCGTTGGCCAATGGGCCAAATGCGAACAAGAACGCCTGCGCTTCATCAAGAAGAACCAGCTCCAGTATCGATTGGAAACCCTCCAGGACTCACGGACGCGTTGTGTGGCGAGTCTGTTGAAATCCACAGAATGGCAGTTGACGACGAGGCGGCCATACGTAGGACTCGGCGTGGGAATTATACGGAGCAGGAGTCGGCGGAGCCAGATGCGGGTGAGCTTGGACGCAAGATAATTATACCTCCGAAGTTTACAGGTGGCCCCGCTACATGTACCAACGCTTCTTGGATGCCATGCTATCGTCGTGAAACAGGAGCCCCGAACCTGTCATACGATGACATGCACCCCGAACTGGGCTGAGATCAAGGAAATCTTACGCCGTGGAGAAAAGGCATCCGGCCGACCGGACATTGTGGCCCGCGTGTTCATGAAGAAACTAAAAGCTCTTAGCAAGGATCTCGATGAGGGTGTGCTGGGGATTTAAGCCGCTCGAGTTCATGTAGTGGAATATCAGAAGCGTGGTCTTCCCCACGCCCACATACTCCTTATCCTGCGTCCGGAGGACAAGCCCACTATCAAGGAAGACGTCGATAAGCTGGTGTCCTCGGAGCTCCCGGATAAAGAGAAGTACCTCGAGCTGTACGATACGGTGATTTCTAATATGCTGCATGGACCCTGTGGTCAACAGAACCCGAACTGCCCGTGTATGAAGAACGGAAGGTGTTCCAAGAAGTTTTCAAAGGCGCTCGCGGACGAAACGGTAATGACCCCCGACAAATACCCCACGTACAAGCGTGGTCGCCGTCCGGATGGAATTCTGTGCCATAAGGGGAAAGTATGGGACAACGCGACCATCAATCAATGGGTGGTCCCGTACAATCCGTTCCTGTCGCAGAAATACAACTGCCACATTAACGTCGAGGTTTGTGCCACGAACAAGGCCATCAAGTACATCTACAAGTACGTCTACAAGGGCTCGGACATGACGACAATCACGATTGAAGGCGAAGAAATTCGGGCGAACGAAATTCTTCAGTATCTCCTTGGGAGGTATATTTCTCCGGTAGAAGCTTGCATGCGGCTATTCATGCATCCAACACAAGGATCAACACATTCTGTCGTGACGCTACCTATCCACTTGGAAAGAATGAGCATGGTTGCTTATCGCGACCAAGCGACGACCCCCCAGCTTCACAACTTGATTAACCGCGGGGACAGATCAATGCTGACGGAGTTTTTCAAGCTGTGCGCGCGTAACCCAGAAGCTACGGTCAATCTACTGTACAAGGATGTACCGCGGAAGTACAGGTGGACGGAACACAAGACGTGGGAACCGTACAAGAAGTACGTTGCTTCTCTGGGACGCTTGGTACACGTATCTCCGCAGGACCCGGAACGCTTCTACTTGCGACTTCTCCTGTGTAACCGATGCTCGCCTAAGTCCTTTGCGGATCTTCGAACGGTTGATGGTACGGAACATCCTACATATCAGCAAGCCGCTTTGGCGCTTGGTTATTTGGAAAATGACGACGAGTGGATACATTGCTTACGCGAAGCCGCCGAGGTCAAGATGCCGTACCAGCTACGCCAACGCTTCGGCATCATTTTGGTTTACTCGATGCCTGGTAATGCCAAAGATCTATGGGATAGGTTCAAGAAGGATATGCAGAGGATTATGCACGAAGCATTGAGGAAAGAGACGCAGACCTGCATAATGTACGCGAAGAGGAGGTGCGTCTTCGAATGGCGGAGTACAAGGCGTTGAAGAATTTGGCTGATTACTTGGTTTCGAACCAAACGTCCCTCGACATGTACGGCCTTCCTCTGCTAGCCGATTACGACGATGTATCCGCTCAAGTAGACGACCCGGATTCAGCGTCTGTTGATGTTGTAAAGCAAGAGATTGACGCGTACCCCCAAAACGAACTGGAGCATGTTGCGGAGCAGGCAGACCACTTGAACAGCAACCAAAGGGATATTTTTGACCAAGTTATTGCTGCTGTGAGCAGACCGGTTGGAGGGCAGAAGCTTTTCTTTTTGGATGGTCCAGGTGGAACAGGAAAGTCATTTCTACTCGAGCAAATACTCGCTCACGTTTGGATGCAACGTAAGGTTGCCATCGCGTTGCATCGAGTGGGATTGCAGCCACCCTGTTAACCGGAGGTCATACCGCGTATTCGACGTTCCGGATTCCCCTCAAACTAACAGAGACGTTGACGTGCAGCCTTTCATGGCAGAGCCAAAAAGCCGAAATTGATTCGTAGCGCGAGTTTGATCATTTGGGACGAAGCGCCGATGCTGAATCAAGCTTGCTTTGAGGCTGTTGACAGGTCGCTTCGGGATATCATGAAGAACGAGCTGGAGCCGTTCGGCGGAAAGGTAATGGTGTTCAGCGGTGATCACCGCCAGCTTCTACCTGTACTGAAGGATGCTACGCGTGCGGAGACGATTCAAGCTTGCTTCAAGTCGTCGCTCCTATGGGAGCATTCGCCACAAGTGCGGCTGACCGAGAACATGCGTGTTCGCTTTTTTAAATGTGTTGATCACTGCAGCTCAGCTGGCGGAATTCTCTGAATTTTTACTTCAAATTGGAGAAGGCCGTTACCCAGTCAACCATGAGATCGGTGATGGCGACATTTGCCTTCCACGCGACATGTGTATCATTCCAGAAAGACGGGTACAACAAATGACCTCTGACGAAGAAGACGTGGATATGGAGCCTCCCCCAAGTTTCAGGCTACTACCCCCGGCGGACGAGGAGCACGAGCGAGACTTGGACGAAGTTGAAGAAGACCGACGAGTCCGCAACGTCAACGCACTCATAGATGCGGTGTACCCGGGCGTTGATACTGAGAATTTACCCGATGAATACTTCGTTGAGCGAGCCATACTAGCCCCCACAAATGCAAGTGTTCGGCGTATCAACGACATGGTTGCGGAACGGCTGTCGGGTGAAACGAAGGAGTATCTCTCGGTGGACAGCCTCGAAGGGGTCGCGGATGCAAATATGTTTGAGCAGAAGTTCTTAAACTCTCTTATCTTCTCCGGTATCCCTCCGCACAGGATTGTTCTGAAGGTTGGAACACCTATCATCATGATTAGACATCTGAATAGCGACGCAGGACTTTGCAACGGAACGCGGCTTCGGGTTGTGTCACTGCGCGAGAGAAGCATCGAGGCCAGCATTATGTCCGGGCCGTTCAAGGGTAAGAAGGTGTTCATTCCTCGGATCGTCTTTTATAGTGAGGACGATGACAAGGAGTTCCCGTTCAAACTCAAGCGTAAGCAGCTCTTCGTGGTTTCAGCGTTCGCCATGACTATCAACAAGGCCCAAGGACAATCGATCCACCACGTGGGTATATACCTGGAATTACCGGTCTTCGCACATGGGCAGCTTTATGTGGCGTTGTCGAGAGTGACTTCGAGGAAGGCGATCAAGATTGCGGTGGATCCAGAGGCCATCGATGAGGACGGGAACGTACACACCAACAATATTGTGTACAGGGAGATCTTTGGAACGCGGACTTGGTAGGGCACGTAATACATATAATACGTTTAGCTTTGATTTCATAATATTCTTTCATTCGCCGCAGCGCAGCGGAGGCGGGCAGCCACACTACACCAGCCAACCATGCCCTAGCGACCGCGGAGCGGGCGCCTAGACCGCTAGTCTTACCCCCCTAGTGGCGTCTGGTGTCTGTCTGTTAGTCCGTCCGCGGCTAGGGTTAATAAAACTCGCGCTAATGCGGGCGTTCTACTGGCTGCCGAGCGCGGCGAAGGCGGCCTCGATTTGTTAAAATGTAAATATGTGGTGTACACACTGTATGTGGTCGACACATCGTACTTAAATGCACCCTTTAAATTTCATTTTGCCCCCAGTTTCA
>NW_003303596.1:162237-163913 GCF_000142945.1 Phytophthora infestans T30-4
CCGTCGAGACAATGACGCTGCCTCAGTCGTCTAGGCTGTGCCCCAATTCCAGACGTTCCGGCTTACGGAAAACATGCGAGTGCGCACAGCTGAGACTGCGGACACTGCGCAGGAAATGGCTGGGTTCTCCGAGTTCCTGCTGCAAGTCGGGGAGGGAAGGCATGATGTAAACCATTCCCTAGGAAGCGGTTGCATGAAGATTCCACGCGATATGCTTATTGATAATCCACCTGTGCCCGAGGACGAGGACCAGGAAATTCGTCCTGGTGTTATTCCAAGAGGTATTGGATCGGATCATCGACGAGATGTATGGAGAGATTAATAACCCCAAGGTTGCTACCAACGAATATTTCGTAACCGTACGATCCTCACCACCACGAACGTAATAGTGCACCGTATCAATGAAGCGGTGACCGATCGATTAACTGGACAGGCGCGAGAATACATGTCTTCTGATTCTGTACAAGACGACTGTGACGGTAATTTCTTCGAGCAGGAGGTACTCCACTGAGGAGACGAGAGAAAAACTACAAAAGTGAATATTTAAACTGTAAGTTGAGTTTACACACTTATCAGTGGTGCACTAGCCCTTATAAAACAGGAGTCATCACCAACTTTTTATTTTCTTCGTGTAACTGTCAACTTGATATTCTAGCACTATAAAAGGGAGCTAGGCACCAATCGAGTGGAGCAAAAAACTAAGGCCATGCATCCAGCATTACGACGAGAGCGCTTCTGAAAGAGCTCATTCGACTTATAATGCTTATCTTATTGAAGTGGCTCTCTACAGGTACGTACTGCTTGTAGTCCTTAAAAACGAAAACGATTAGGCCAGTCAAAATAGCAAACCATGAAGCAATAACAAAGATACTAAAACGAATAGCGTAAGATCCAGCAAGGTTCTAATTAGCCTCTATCACTCGTTCTACGCAGTACGTTTCAAGCCGCCGGCCTATACCTCGAGAACGTGCTGGATGATAAGGACGACGCTCTACAGAAACAGAAGATCAATGCCTGGATGGCCATGGACACATTATTCGTCTACCTGTACGTACGACCTGGTGCAGCACCGCGACCTGGTACCAGGTGATCGCCTTCCGCTTCTTTGCCATATCTTTTCGCTGGTTTTCGTGTCTGGTTCCAGTCCAATCCAAAGCTCGTGGGTCGTGTGTCAGCTCGGCGTCATGAACGTGGACGCCTTCCCAACCTTTCTGGCCACCTGGAACGTGTACCGCAGTCAGTGGCTCTGGCTCGGTATGCCTCTCCTCGATGAGTTCCCCAACAGTATCGGCGACTTCATTGCCACTCTATTCGTCGTGGGAGTGTGTGACAAGAGAAACCGGACGGGATCAAGTAGGCCGGAGGACTATAGCCCACCCCCCATCATCGTGACGGTATTGAAAAGTAGTCCGAAGATTGACGCGGTTCCTCGGACGGCAACAAGAAGGTAAACACCGTTCCTAGGTACACTTGCATGAAAACCAGCAGCGAGATCGTCAGTCAGAGTACGACGCCAGTCCAGAAGCCCGTGAAGCCCACCATGGGGTAGAACACAACCGTGAAGAGCAAGCCACTGCAGAAGCAGTAGGGGATCTCAGCCACGGTCGAGCCCACAAAGTACCCCAGCGCATTGTACGCATGCGACGCGCGTTCCCGGTAGTACTACGCTCGCTCGG
>NW_003303596.1:164013-167041 GCF_000142945.1 Phytophthora infestans T30-4
AGCTCTTCGGGAAACCTACGAGAAGCTGAGCGTGAGCTAGACCGACACGTCAAGCTAATCGACGATCCCGCCAGACAGAGAGAGCACAGCAGAGCTCGAGCGGGTGCGCACCAGACGCCAATGCACCCGTCATGGACACGCCCTAATACCCCTTGAAGACTTCGACGCGTCCATGATATCGGGTGACGACGTGGTCAACGGGCGACACAAGCTCCCGGCTACAACAGTTTGTTCGATCGGCAATGCTTGGAAGTGGCCAGGCGAGTCTGCGATATCATGCTGTCTGGCAGGCAGGGTAAAGCTGCCATCACTGCACCCCCTGCCACCAAAACTGCTTCAGCTGTACGGAGATCCCGAGTTTCGCCGTCAAATCCGTGCCTACAACCAAGCCTTCGCGTTTACGTCGATTGGTGCTTCGTGCTCAAACCGACCGTTTCAAAATGTACATCAAGACGAGAGTGTTGCAGGTACACACGGGGTGTACACTTATCGCAGTCAAGGGGCTATGGGGCACTACCTAGGGTATCTCCTCCCCCACATAGACCGTCGGACAGGCGCACGGGTATCTCCGAAGTTTGCGCAGATCTACATTGTGGATCCAGACATGCAACGCCGCGCGGAGCGACGTCTTGGCATATTCGCGGATCTGAATCGTGTTGCACTACTGGACATCGAGAAAATGATGGCAGAGCACAACCCATTAGCGCAACGGCTCCTCCACTTTGGGCAGCAAGTGCGCCAACACAACACGGAGGATCCAGTAGACTTGGTGTTCCGTCTACATGACAACTCCTCGCGACTGAGGACGCATAACCGCCCCACTGTGTCTAAATTGGCTGCGACCCTCATTGAGGATGGCAACCTGGTTCAGCCTCGAGATCTACTGCTCTTTACACGCGATCAAAGGCTGCTACGTTTGTACGAGACTCACGCCGATTACGATCCACTCCAATACCCGCTTCTCCTTCCATATGGAGAGAAAGGCTGGACCTACACAGACGAGTTCGCGAATGGTGCTGAGTATCGAAACAAGAAGGCGATGTCGCTTCGTGAACACGTAGCGTTCCGCCTTCATCAGAAGGTGGATGACCAGTCCGCTCTCCACCAAGGTGGGCGTCTATTTTAGCAGTGGTGTGTAGATCAGCGTGCAAAATGTGAGCAAGAACAGCTTCACTGGGTGGCCGACAATCAGAAAACACTTCGCGCCGATCAATACAGCGGTGTTCAAGACGCTTTGCTCAACGAAGCTACTTTGGCTTTGGTGGAAGGAGAAGTGCTGCTATCGGAATATGATCGGGCCCAGAACAGATTGGTGCACCCGGACCGGGACGCAGGCAGCAGAGAACGACCTACCCACTTTCTTAATCAGGTTGGCAAGCGTATCATACTACCGGCTTCGCACCTGGGTAGCCCCCGGTCCATGAACAAGTCGTGTCAAGATTTGATGGCAATTGTTCGGTAGTATGGACGGCCCGCCGTCTTCCTCACTGAAACGTGCAACCCAAAGTGGGACGAGATTCTTGATGCGGTACCTTCCGAGATCCAGACGGCTCAAGATCGACCAGATATCTTGGCTCGCGTGTGGTAGCAGAAACTGAAAGCGGCGCTTGACGATTTAAACCAAGGCGTCCTGGGGCGGGTGACAGCGCGAATTTACGTTGTCGCGTTTCAAAAACGAGGCCTCCCCCACGCTCACGTATTGATTATTCTGGCTGACAAAGACAAATCTCGGACGCGCGAGATCGTAGACAAGTTTGCGCTGAGATCCCAGATGAGGACACAAACCCTCAGCTGTATGCGATGGTCATGTCATGCATGCTCCATGCGGGCCTGCGAACCCTTCCTGCGCGTGTCTGAAGGACGGCAAGTGCACTAAAGGATATCCGAAGCCCTTAGCAGAAGTTATCCAAGCCAATGTCAATGGTTATCCAGTGTACAGACGACGTCGACGGCAATAAGGTGTTATATAGTTTAAAGGCAGAGAATACGACAACGCTACGATCAATCAGTGGGTTGTACCGTACAGCCCGTACTTATCCCAGAATTACAATTGCCACATCAATGTGGAGGTGTGCACGGATATAACTGCGGTTAAATACCTGTACAAGTATGTGTACAAAGGACCCGACATGGCTATACTCACTGTGGAAGAAGTCCGAGGAGGGCAGCAGAGTGCGCGTCGAGAACCAAATGAGATTCTACGTTTCTTGAGAGCTCGTTACATTTCTCCGGTGGAGGCTTGCATGCGCCTGCTCGATTTCACGATTCAGGGGAAAACCCATGCGGTGACACAGCTAACGGTTCATCTGGAGTCAGGCCAGACAATTTGCTTTCGCGAGACGGAAAACCCGGAGGCGGTTTCGGAACATGGTAGCCACACGATGCTGATCAGATTCTTTGAGTTGTGTGCGAGTGAAGAGCCTCAGAACCAAAATACCAGAACGATGTTGTATCAGGACATTTCCAAAGAGTTCTGTTGGAAAGCGCCAGAGAAAGGGCAACCGAAAATGTGGGTTCGCCGGAAACAGTATCAAGCTGCCGTTGGTCGCATGATTCTCCTCGAGATATTGAGCGGTTCTATCTTCGGCTACTGCGCTGTCAGCGTAGAGGCCCAACGTCGTTTGAAGACTTAAGAGCGGTTAGCGAAATTGTCTGCCCCATATTCCAAATTGCGGTGCGGGACGCTGGCTACTTGGAGAGTGACAACGAGTGGGTTTTGTGTTTGACGGAAGCGGCTGAGCTCCAAACGCCGTATTAACTACAGCAGCTCTTCGTCACCATTCTGGTGTATTCAGCTCCAGCAAATGTTGGTGTTCTATGGGATCGATTCCTCGCGGATCTTTCCCAAGACTTCACACGCAAACATCGGGCTTTGATGGACCCCTTCAAGTCGGCGCTGGTAGGATTTGAAACGCTTATGAGCATTCAAGAGCTACTTCAAGCGAGTGGGTATGCGGTAGCTGACTTCGACGAGCTTACCTCAGTTGGGGTCGTTCCCAACATCGATTCGTGAATCGCTTCGCCAAAA
>NW_003303597.1:0-2601 GCF_000142945.1 Phytophthora infestans T30-4
GCACGCATAATATTGGTGTTTGTCGCGACTATCGGCAAAATCTACCTGTTCTAAAAGATACTTCGCGCGAGGAGATGACCAAACCTTTCTCTAATCGACCGTCGCAATCAATGATATGGTGTCGACTGCCTCACGGCGATGACGTGACAGATGATATTATGTTTGAGTGGACGTATTTACTCCAGCTAAACTGGGATTCCTCACCAGTCTATGCCAATTTGAATCATCACTGATACTGACATGTCTTCTTAACAGCATTTGTTAGCTTTGCAGCCACGCACGCCTCCGATTCGTGTCATTTTGGGAGCTATGCGCTCAAATGCGATTATAGACAAAACCTTCCCGGGTAAGATGGTGCTCATCTTGCAGATCATGTTAAACCCTGGTCATATCTACCATAACATGTGAGCACTAAGGATACTGTGTGCGGTGTTGTTTTGGAGCGTAATATAAGTAGAACACAGTATACATGTACTATATGTTACTTTGCTGTACGTAGAAACGCTAAGCACACCGCAGCGCAGCGGAGGTGGTCAGCCCGCACTACACCAACCAACCATGCCCTAGCGTCCGCGGAGCGGGCGCTTAGAGCGCTAGTTCAAAACGCTTCTAACCTTGTAGCCTGTCGGTCTGTCCGTCCGTCAGTTCGTCGCATTCCCCGTCTTGCTGCTTTTTCCTGCTTTTTCGCATGGCTACACTCGGCCTTTCAAATACAGTTTTCTCCCATCTTACCGACCGCGCCTATCTTTCTGACTCGACCTAACTATGCATAAATTACAAATATGTCCAAAAGCGTCAGACAATTAACTCGCGCCCTGATTGGACAATATTTTTCGACTGACTTTTCATTCAAAACACAAAATTGGAATTTTGAGCGACGGCGCGGAGAGGACAAGGTGCGCTGGCTGTATAATAGCAGTAGGGTAGTTTTAGATGTATATGCATGAATGTACGGGCGTGGGGCTCCTTGCCCTACCATATATTCAAGAGAGACCTCTCAGGATACAGTTTGAGGCTTGCCCCGAGACTCCAAAGTGGTATGGCAGTTGGTAGCGATAGCAATCAGGCTGGGGTGGGTGTGACTGGGAGCGTCTACCACCATGCACGCGCCTAGGGGTCCTAGACCCACCGTGAGTGTCCACGCTCCAAAAGCGAGTGGCGCGTGCTGCCAATTGGCCAAATTGAAGTTGCAGCCACATGCGGAAGAATCGTTACCGTCCCGCAATACAGATGTGCTCTTAAAGTGTGAGCTCCCACATCAAAACACACTTTGCGAGAGCACTTCTGAAAGGAATGCAGCAGTCGGTCTCACAAGAGCAAGGAGCCCAAGACCAAGTGCAAGGACAGCTCAAGAACAAGAGATCAAGACAAAAAAACTCTTTAAGAGCACGAGTGAGCCCCGCGCCTGTACACTTAAATATCATAGCGTCATAATAGACAGTTTTAGAGCATTTTCGGAACTGCGTGAGCCCCGTGAGGGGCTGGGTCGTTCTCGGACACCCTGCGCATACTACCGACATGACCTGAAGGGCTGGACGGTATCGAACAGACCTGGGCAACCACTCAACAGGGATGAGGCAGCAGCTTTGACGTACCCAAGAGGCAACAGCGCGATGCGGCATCTGAATTACCATGTACAGCTGCTTGGTCCACAGCGGTGCAAGGCAATTTGGACACGCGGAACGTGAGCTGAGGGCTGTAACACGTCGGCCAAGGGGAGGGCCTAAGCAAAAGCTGACTGGACCAACAAGCCGCCTGGAGTGACGATACCCCTAAGTTGTTTGTAAACCGAGGAGCCGGGATGGAAATGACAGTGGTGTGTTCTATTCACAGAGGGCTTCTGGATTAGTACTGGAAAGGAAAGTTCGGGGCTCTATTCGAATACCACGTTGCTTAAGCTATGGTGTCCATGCTCTGGTGCTTATATTCATGAAATAGCTGTAGAATAGCTCCCAGTGCACTTAGACTTTCGAGTCTAACAGTCAATGTGATTTTGTTCTATCTAAAGCAGGCGACCGTCCAGCTCAAGATACGAGGACATGGCAAGAGCCCCGAGGAAAAGGAAAAGGTTTCCCAACAACTGAGTAGCGGGCTTTGCTGTACAATTAGCTCGACTAACTCTGTTCAATGATTAGAATTACCCGCGAAGAACTAGATGATCGCGTACAACGAGCCCGGCGTGAGAACGCATCCCAATCCCACGAAGAGTCGCGTAAGGAAAGACATCTCCGTAAACAGAGGCTTCGAAGCGCAGAGGCCCGCTACCGCAAGGCAATCCAAGAATTGGAGCAGCTCGAGTTAGTTGAAACCCCAGCACCAACTGAATCCCGGACAGATGAGAGCTTCTGGTCTCGGCGGTAGAGCGTGAGGGAGGAAAATGAGAGAAGACGATCCCTGCGGAGTATCAACGACGATTTCGCAGGAGGGAGACGCGTCGCAACAGCACACACGATACTCCACGACTTTTCATAATTGAAATTGTAGGACCTACGGTCCAACAATAGACGCAGCAGCAGTCGCGTGGTCGTTGATGGAGAAAAGAAACACGCTGTCAGAGTCAACGTGGTATGTAATATAGTCTCAATAAAAACACACGAGCAC
>NW_003303597.1:25289-28040 GCF_000142945.1 Phytophthora infestans T30-4
CAAATAAAACTCGTTGGTTTGGGGCGGTGAAGGCTGGGATCTTCCAAGTTAGCTCGACGAGACACGGATACCGGGATCATGTCACCTTGTCCCCACATCTGGGAAGGTGTAGGAGAAACGGATCCAACAAGATATCCACATCACACCAACCGTCCTGCATTGCCAGAACCAGGATCATGAGAACCTTCTTCCAAGCTGGACCAGCGTGGCTGCATCTGTTACCGCGCTGCTTGTAGAAGTTTGGTAGCCATGGTGAATCCCGCAGCTGGACGCGAGAAATGGCAAATCGATGGGAACCTTTCCCATATTGCGATCCGGTGCTTAAAAGAAAACTGTCGAAAGGTGCCAACGAATAATTCGAGGCGTCCACTGACGTTCTTTAGGAAGCTAACGGGATTCACAAGAGTAGTCGTTTAGACATACCATAATGCAGTTCCATGCAATTCCTCCACGTTGGAACTGGTGACTAACGAATCCACGTACCCTGATGCCGGCATGTCAACCTCTTCGCGAGTGAATATCCAATCAGTACGAAACGGCAACCCAGGAAACAGGATGGTCATCTTCATGGTGGCTATAGCGACATGATTCGATTTCTTGGCGGGCCAATGTCCGCGGTGAAGGTATCAGGCGCGAGCCGACCAGGGATGAAGGTGGTTTCCGGACCAAACGGAGCCACGGGAATGCCTGGTAAGGAAGAGTCGGAAGGAGCGGCGACCAAGGCAGATCCAGTAGATCCGTCACCGTGGGGTGGCCCATCTTCATCGTCGCTACCCTGTCCATCATCGCTGCTGATCTAGATTGCAGATCCCGCGGTGTCGTCTCTAGATCCAAGCGCTCCAGCGACTTCTTTGGTCGGTGTCGAGGGAGATCTTCGCCGAGCTTCAGATCTGGGCTGTGATAAAGCCCGCCGCATGTCTTCCTCCAATGCATCGTCTGCGACCCGGGCCTCCTCTGAGTCCTCAGGATCCTTATCATTGCCATCATCATCGTCGGAACTGAACGCGAAATGACCAACTGAGGGGGTACGTTTCGAGGAAGAACGGATAGGAGGTCCCGAGCCGTCGGACCAGTTAGATTCATCATTCTCGTCGTCTTCCGAGCTGCCGAGTCCACAGCCAATAGGGATGGACCGCTTGGATTTTGTCTTACCGGACCCCGACCCCACAAGTTGAGATCCAGTCGAGGCTGGTCGGGAGACAGAAAACCGGCCACGGAGGATCCAGCAGTAGATCCCGACTGAGCCGAAACAGACACAGCCGTGGGCGCTACTAGCCCAGTCGTAGATGAGACAGTTGCCGTAGATACAGTCGACGAAACCGCCTTGGATGATGTCTTGGTAGCAATTCCAGGTGGTTTGGACGCAACCGCAGCGGATCCAGTCAGTGGCGCTGACTTGGATGACGACTTGGTAGCGGATTCAGTCTTGGATCCAGATTTCGTCGGTACGAACACAGCCGATACCTATTTGGAGGATGACGTGACGCTGGGTTCGGTCTTGGAAGTCACTTTGGCAACATAACCGACTTTGGACTTGGCCTTGGCAGAAGAGCTAGCAGGGGACGAAGTCCAAGTTCTCTTGTGGGGCCGGGAGGATCCAACGCCAGAGGCAGGAGATGCGCTGCAGCGTCGTTTCACGGTCGAAGGATCCACCCCGCCTAGGGATTGCTGGGAGGCTTAAGTGTTAGCAGCGGGGGTGATCTAGTTTGAGCTGGGAGTGGATACGTGATGGCAACGGACACCAAAGTCAACCGTCGACGCGCCATGTCACGCTCGGATAGACTTCGGTCGCGCTCCAGAACCAGTTGCTGGTGCTGATTGCGGACGGCAGCGACTTGATCTCGTAGTTGAGCCGAAGGCGTCCCAGCATCTTTCAACTTATCACCTGAATTAACAAAACAAGTGAATAAGGGGTCACAATGAGAAAACAAAAAGGATCCATGTACTCATACGACGGATTTTTGATTCTAGCTCCGTCTGCGTCCTCGTGGCATCTGCCCACTCGGTAGCTGCCTTGTCGCGCTGGAGCTCGGTACCCGCCAACTTGTCTTGGAGTTCGTCACGGGCTTGATTCATGCGCACGATTCTCTCAAGCGTGTAGTATCCCCCAGCCGACAACTTCTCAATCGACGCTTTTGCGTCCTTCAGCTCATCGGATAGGCGGGCCAGGGTGACAATTGGTGACAGAGATATTATGGATCCGGCGCGGGAGACCCTCCGCGAGCTGACCCTAATGCAGATCCACCATGGGCGGATCCCACATAGTCGTTAGTCACCACCTCTTCCTGGGTCAGGCGCAACTCGTCCCGGAGCCGATCCAAACTCTCGTCAGCAGCCACGTTAGCGACTTGACCACCCTCAAGATCCCGCTCCAGATTGTGGATTTGCGATTGGAGCTGGTGGATCTCGGATCCTGCAAGCGCCATCTCCCGAAGGAGATGGTCGTTGTCATCTTGCAAGCTATCCCGTTGACGAGAGATGCGATCCAGTCGTCCGTTTAAGTCGTTTATCGCCCCAGCTTGGTCGGTCAACAGTAGTCGCAAGTCCTGTGAGCGATATTCTGCGCGGTGTACCTATCCTTGGATCTTTATAGCTTGATCATGGACTTGAGCCCGTATGTCCGGAGTTGGTGGCGAAGGGAGATGTGGATAGGGATTTGAATGCCTGCTGAGCCACAGCCTCGGCACGTTGAGCTCGATCCCGAGCATCTCGAGCAGTCTGGAGCTCTGCCGTACCTGATCGGATTGAACT
>NW_003303597.1:29004-36504 GCF_000142945.1 Phytophthora infestans T30-4
CACACAGGTTAGCCTGGCTCGACAAATCAAATTCCACGAGACATATGACCATTGAGCTCGGTGATGGTTGGGAATTGTAAATCTAGTGTTGGTAGTGATAACTGGATAATACATTGGCCAGATCCTACAACCTAGTGAGCTTTCCTTTACACGTGCAGATCCGAAAGGTTAGCCGGATTTACTACTTGGCCGGGTATAGCAAGTACGACGCAAAGGAGAACAAAGGCAAGCGAACCCACCCGCAAGGCAACCCTACTGCTTGATTCCATATCTAGGGCTTGGACTCACCAAGCTCAAATATTCGCTTAGGATCCAGAAACAACTACGGACGAAGAGTGAAGATCTTACAACTACTGCTCCACTCCATCCCTACGTCTCGCCAAGACACACAAGCTTCTCCACTTAAACGCTTCGAAAGTTACCGAGACAGCAAGATCCCGCCCTACCGACGGGTACACAATGTGAGGAAAGTTTAGCAGATCACGGATCATCGGGGGACCCCCTCCGGTAGTCGGTGTCTGTGCGCTGCTAGTAAGTTGGATTCAGCAATCTCGCAGATTTTGCTGATCCTACTACATCGCAGAAACAAACACGCCTGTGCGGGTCACAGACAGCGTGCAGACCGGGTCTACCGCGGAGAAAGTAGCTGTGCTGAACAAGCCATTCGTAATACGGTTTGTTCAGTACGCAATATCAACTTCTGTAGAGAAACAAAAGCTGAACACAGACAATGTCGGTAGAGGCAACACAAATAAATTCAAAAAGGGTTAATTGATCCTGTTAGCTACGCAGAACCTTTCACGACATGTGGTCTTTGACTTTGGTGCAAGCCGGATTACTCCGTGCTTCATCGGCCCGTTCACAGTACTTGAACGGCATGGCAACGTGTATACGTTGGCCGTACCGTCCAGCATACGTCTCCATCCGACGTTTTACGTCGAGTGGCTGACGACTTACGAGCAACACGATCCATCTAGTCTCGATGGCTCGAGGACGACGAAGCGACGTGATCCAGCTTCTCGAGCGCGGCGACGCGGTCGCGCAGGCGCCGCAGCTCCGATCCATGTGTGACTTGGATGATTGAAGCGGTCTGAGCAACCTCAGCGACCTGCGCCTTCTGTAGGCACAGCACCTGCCGCAGGGCAGCAAGCCCTCCTCTCTGAGATTGTTCCAGAGCGACGGCACAGTCGCACAGAGCACGGGAGCCATTGTCAACCTGGGGTTGACCATACGGAGGGTACCTTTCCGCCCCCGCCCCCTCCGCTGGGTGACGCGCACGGCTCGACACGTTGGATTGTCGAGCCAGTCGTGAAATATGAAGCCCCGAAGCCGAACTGAGATGAGGCTCGTCTTCGTTTTCGTTGGAGAGTATTTCCTCCCCATCGAGAGATATAGGAGCCACGGAACGTCCTGAGGAAGGACGTTTTGGAAATGGTGAGGGTGTACGAGGCCCAGAACTGAGTGCGGCAAAATGCCTGCACTAAATTTGCGAGAGCCACCAGCACGGGGTGCATCACGGTGATCAAGTTGTGCACGGAGGTCTAAGCAAGTACACAAACGGAAGTGTACCCGAGAGCATCGCGTTCAGAAAGGCGGACTGCCCCGAGGCGGCAGTGCGAGCACGCAGTTTCAGGTGGAGCTGGGCAGGGGATTCCTGCTTCCAAAGCGTCAGAGATGAGGCCATCGATGGGAGGATGCTTCAAGAAGGTCTCCAACGCTGGTGAGCCGCGAAAGTACGCTGGCAGTAGCCTTTCGCATTATTGTTGAAGCTCACAATAAATGCGTTCCATGACTGATAAAGTGCAACCCAATCGGGCACTTTGGCTTTGCGCAAAGTTTTCTTCGGCGCATTCCATCGGAGCTCATGGAAGCGTCCGATGTAGTAATCGCGCCATTGAGTCGTTGACGAATCAAAGTGCATGTCGACGGCCTTAGCGTCATCATTGACGGCGCTGCACACGTTCAATCATATCGGGTTTGGCGGCGATGCTGCACCGAACCGGTTAGCGATTCGGATGCACTTGGCCATCAGGGAGCGCGTACTGCAGGTGCAGTACGCGGAGAAGAAGGCGGTACCGGCACAGGCGACTGCGCCTCTTCTTCATCGTGAAGATGCTTCGATTTAGTAGCGTCGGGGTCATCGTCACGGCCACCCCGCGACCCAATAGAGGGATCGGATGTTGGTTCGGCCGACTTAGAGTCGACAGCCGAAGATGAGTTGTCGTCGTCTTCCATAGGGACGTCTTCGATGTCAGATCAATACTCAATGGGTAAGTCTCCATCAGTAGACATAACGGACGAGCACTCCATGCCGACCGACGGTTTGTCACTCGTAGCTTGTGCATAATTTTGCGTTAAGCATAGCGTGGTATTGCGTGACAGAGATATTATTTTTCTGTCGCAGGCGTGTCCGCTTGCGTGGACACTAAAGTGGTGGTGCCTGTAGGTACAAGTGCAGAAGTTACAGGGTCTACCTGAGCAGACTCTTACGCGGGTGTCTTCCTCGGCGAGCTCATTGCGAAATGAGCTCGGGTTTCTCAAACGTTTTGATGGCCTCAATAACACTTTGAATGATGCTTAACGGGGGAGGGGGGGGTAACGGGGTTTCACGCAAGTGGCTATACATATCCACTTAGTTAGGAAAGAGGTTTTCACATTGGTGTGAGATACACCAATGACTACCTTTGGCAGACTGTTGGTCTGAAGGCATTCATTTGTTGAAAGCCAAACTCCTCTATCAATTAGAATAATAGGATAATGGCAACCATTCGTCGATAACTACCTATCATTTAACTTATTAGATTAGGAGGAAACCCCAAACAAACAAATAATTAATTCTCGTTTTTACCAGAAATCGGCTTTGCTTTCTTATTTAAGTAGATCTATACTTTCGGATGAAAGTGAAGTTAATTTAAGTGAAACGAAATTTACGCTTCCTCGTACACGTCCGCTAACGTGTAAGCCAAGTATTAAAAGTGGGCTTTAAGTAGGCCCATTACACCTCATCTTGCCGTGCGGAAACTGCTTTGGTCATCTCACGGACTTTGGTGAGTGTGAATGCATCTGGGTTGGCGCTCTAGCAAGCGGCCGACTTCATACTCTTGAACTTGGCTTGAGGTGGCACACACTCCAGCATCAGCTCATCCAAAAATAATATCACTAACGTTGTATTGAAGAGTCTCCAGCTCAGTGTGGGGTATTATCAGGGGCTCTCCAATACAGTATTATACGAAATTGACGGTGGGTCAGCGCAATAATAAAAGGGAAATTCCACTATTACCAATAAAAAAACTGCAGTAAGTATTGCAGTATTGCCTACAGCTCTGCGTCACTTCCAGCTGAAGCTAGCCTCGTCACATCCAATAAATTCCTGATTGCATGCACATACATAATCAGCTCAAAATTGGCAGGCAAGATGCATGTCCGCTAAGGTGTAAGTACCAGCTTGCACTGCAAGAATAATCGCTCGCATGCATTTGATGTTGGGGGTAGCTGCTTCAACAACTCGCTGTAGATAATATCACCACTGTCTCCTCCATGCTTAGCGCGCTTGCTTGGACCAGCACGAAGAATATGCGTCGCGTAATCTTCCTTGCATGCCTTCCTCTTGCTACCACTGCTTAAGATCTCGAATCGCTTGACCGCTGCAGCTTCTGCAGCTGAAAGAACATCTCCGTTGATCATAGCAAGTTGCTTGTTTGTGAACTCTGAGATAATGATTGGCTATCATATTCATAACTAAGAGCTAGTTTGGGCAATACAGACATCAAGATACGGTTCTGGGACGTCCAATTGTTTCGTAAGGCATCTAAAGTTTCTATGAGCCTACTTTTGTAAATTATACTGGAAAATTCGAGCATATTCATTTTTTTAAGGAAGTTGCAATAATCCGTTTTTATATTTTAAAAAACTGATTTTAGTGATACTGAATTTTTTTATTCAGCCCCCTGGGTATTATATATCCTACACAAGTAAATATTGACGTCACCACCAGGCGTCAATTTTGAGTCCCTTAGCTCGTTCAGCAGTCGGCAAATGTTGGACACGTTAACCGGGTTCTTCGTGTTGGTCTCGAACAGATCCACCAATGCCAGCCACATTTTCATTCCTACTGCTGGTTCCTTATTTGCTGTAAGATGACAGGTGGCACCATATACCCACCATGCGTCTCATCTAGAGCGGTTTTCTGTCGAATTAGAGCTTACCCACCATGCGTCTCATCTAGAGCGGTTTTCTGTCGAATTAGAGCTTACCCACCATGCGTCTCATCTAGAGCGGTTTTCTGTCGAATTAGAGCTCACCCTGGGCTGTGATGAGTGCTGAACGCTTCAAAATGCCGTAGGCAATCTTGAGCATTCCTTCTCTCTACATGAATGCCTCCATAGGCCACTTCTAGGCTCTTCAGTCCTTCCCGTGGCTCAATGGAAGTCATTTTTTAAGCCTAGCCCTCGATGATCTGGTTTTAATGAGTGCATGTATTTTCATGGGCCCAACCACCCACGTCGAGTATCGCTGTCGCTCTTGGGCACTTGATATGCTTCTCCTCGTGAACAATGTTGCTACAGCTAGTAATGTATCAAAATCGCGGCGACGTGAGTATTGATTACAGCAGTACAATCACTCGGGTTGACCTATTGCGTCACGACCACGAATAGTGGGACGCAGTACATAATCACGATGATGTCTATTGGTTTTGAAAATGGAGATAGCGTGTTAAAGGGCCAATAATTTAATGTTACGTGAGCGAAGCGTCCAGCTTTAACCGGGGACTCACGATCTGTCGTTTCAAATACACAATTAACATACCGCTATTATTCGCTCCATCATATCAATCCCGAAGACTGCCTGGTATTGGCGTGCAGCTTCAAGGCCATTTCCTCCTCCCCATTCATCTTAAGCGAGCTAAGCGTCCAGCATCGTGTCCTACCTCCGAGATCGCCGAGCAAATTCAACATGAGCAAGTTGTTCGGCTACTGTAAAACCAAAAGCCTCCTCCAACTATAATTCAATAAATGCCCTTGTAAAAGCGATCGACGCTTGTACTCATTTAGCGAAACTATTCTGGACTTTTAGAGCAAAGTTTTATAGTTTGGTACCCCCTCAGCTGCAAACCGTTCTTTTGTACTCATTCTGAAGCACTGCCAGAATAAAACACATTATATTAGTATTAACAAGGATAAATGTTACATTTTCTCGCACTAGCTAACGGATTGTGTTAATGCAGCTGCAAAATAAAGCAGCTGGTATTTCTGGCTAAAATACCGTTAAATTTTAGTATCGAGAAAAGAAACTTAAAGACGCCTGCTGCAAGCGTTGGTGGATTCACTCTAAACCTCAGATGGCACATCGCCTCGATGTTGTGTGGCTCGGATGCTGCTCCCGGCCCACGAATAAGCTGTCTACGTGCTCGCTAAATTAAACTGCAGAGCTCTGGGCTCGTCAGCTCAGCGCATCGGTCAGTTGTACTTTGCTTCGCGTTCTGTACTCTCTTTTCGAGCCCTCAACCGTCACTCACTGTAGAACAGGAATGTGAAAATTTCATAACTAGTAATATACCCAGATCCTTCCTTAATAAATTCAGAGAATTACTAACAGCTGATTCATGTAATATGCTACCAGCGAACTGGATCGGATAATCAAATGGTATTCTGGTGCTATTTAACATGATATACTCAGCGCCTATATCGCTACAATTACGGCTTAGCGAAGAAAAATGGCACGAGGCTAGAATGGTGGTCAGCACTCACATGGCGTACGCAGTTGTCCTTCGCATTTACATCCATAAAAAATGATAAGCTTATGTGCCGCTGTAAGTACTACATTAAGGGGCAAAAGATGAAATTTCCAGAATCGACTGGTCAAGGAAACAAATCCGCGCTCTTGTATTACAACATGATCGCTGTATGGTAGCAAACCTATAGGAGAAACTACAGTACAACCAGTGGTTATTAATAGGAGCCGCAGCGCGCACGATCTGGACCACATTTTGCGTGGTTATTATCCGTAGCACAACTCTCTCGCACATAGCCTATTTCGCCTTGTTTTGCTGAATGTACTGGCTGAGTTTCTCTTCATACTTCTTGTACTTTTTTTCCGGAATCTTATTCACATAGCCAGTTACAGTCATTGCCGAGTTGCTATCAAAGCCCAGTTTGTTAGCCAGCTTCTCGAGCTTCCTCAGTTGTTCCGGAGTTAGAACCCTTTCTTCGGAGTCAGCGGACTCTTCATCCGTATGGTGGTGGGTCCGCTCGCTTGGGATGTCGGGAGTAACGTTCACTTGATTGACGTCGTCGGTCATCGGGTGGGCCTCGTTAGCAGCCTACAGAAGAAGAGAAAGCACGATGAAAAATGGAGAAAAACGCATGAGGTGTTCGCTGTTGATTTGGAGGACTAAGTACTCGAAGGGCAAATTTCAAAGTAAGTGTTCCTGGGGCAGGATGGAGCGTCGAATATTATTTTCTATGCACTCGAATTCAATAAACATGTGTAGTGGTCTGGGGGCATGTACTACAGGCCATGTAGCCTCATCCAGCCACTACAGTGGGCGGTAGTGCTGGTCTTCGGATTGGCAGTGGCAGGGTTGCTGCTGCCAACCATCGAGTGATGAGTGAAGTTCAGTATTGCCGGCCCAAGCTGGCAATATACCGACATTCCTATCTCAAAGGGCGCATTGATTACTATTAATAAATGAGAATAGAGGAGGCAGTGATTTGAAATACAGGCACATAGGAGGTAAATGCATTAAAGTTCAATTTACAGCAAATTCGTTCTACCAAATACAGTACCTGTATCGACAGCATTAGACTCAGTAGCCTCACCTACTGCATGTAGCATAACATCTGAAGGCGTCAAGTAGCACAAGGCTAGTTTCGCTCGTACTTTAATAGTTAGTTCATCACCAGAGATTCAAGTTCCGAATTTTACAAGTACATGTACTGTACGAAAACACATTCACGATGTTCACATTTTATGTATACAGGGTGTGTATTGCCAAGGATACAGAATATGGATACATAGAGTACAGACAAAATAGTCGGTTAGTCTAAATTTTGCTTAGTGGAGAGCACAGAAGCTTTAAGGAGTGCTAGCTCCTCCAGTTGTGTTTCTACTTCCAAGTCCTACTTCAAGATACTTCAAACCTCATTCGTATGTGTATACAGTATTAATGCGAGAGCTTTGCGTATACGTATGTGCATACGGTATTAATATGTGCATACGGTATTAATATGTGCATTCGTATGAGCAAAGCTCTCGTGTACAATCTACTACCGCTGGACTCAACAGACTATTTATACATGTACTTTGTGATGTGCTGTCGTTTTACGAGATGATGGGTGACAGTTTCTCGTAAACAACAACGTCAAATTTTGTGGCGCAGATGCTAATTTGATGTCTTTGCACGAGCGCTTCCAATCTTTTTTTGTAGTCACAACATGGCTGCGGAACAGTACTTCAAACTAAAGAGAAATTACTAAAATCCAGTCGAAAGAGTATAAATAA
>NW_003303597.1:37970-41929 GCF_000142945.1 Phytophthora infestans T30-4
AAACGCCCGGACCCCACGGGACCGATCCCGCTACCCTGAAAATCTTGGGACTGCGCACGGATTCTGACGGGGAGCCGTCATTGAATCACGGAAAGTAACTGAAGTAATGACACCTTCAACATGCTGAAAAACCCTCGGGCCACGGAAAACGGTCAGGGTGCACGGAAAAGCAATTCTTCCATCAACACCACGGTAGAACATGAAGCACAGACGATGAACCCTAACACAAAAGCCACAGGAGAGCATAAGCGGGAAATCACCGAGCATTGGAGCACGATACCAGGGTAGAGCCAACCCCGGAGCACAGTGTTACGGTAGCTCACAATAGCTCGGACGATAGACCAACCACGATACCGCGAGATAATACGATTGCACGGACGGTGGTCCAGCCACTAAACCGCGAGATAACACGCAGCAACGGGAGTTATAGACGGCAAATCGCGGAGCCACAAAAGGCGATTCCACGATTGCACGGGCGGCAGATCAGCCACGGAAGCACCGGGGGGCGGCGCTTTTGGATATCACGATTGCACAACGTGGATCAGTATGCCATTGTTGAATATAATAACACGGGAAACACAGATGCACTACGCGAGCACGAAAGCATAGGATAGCAGAATTATACTGCGCTCGCATGATAGCGCGATAACGCGGTCGATGAAGTCACACCAGGAGAGCACGTTACACGGGGGACGGATCCATATAACTACGGAATAGCACCCGTCGGCGAGGGTACCGTCGATGAGACGCCATGGACCATGAATGAATATGGACCACTAAACCTGTAAACCCACTCAAGACCTTGGGAACACGGAATAACTAGCAGCCACGAAAGGGTGTCGTACTACTGAAAAGCGTGAGCCCAAAAGAGAGAGCGCATTAACGGAAAAGGGCAATATCCACGGAGGAACATAGACGCCAACCAGTAGTACGGAGCAACGGACGCGTACGAATTAACGATACCGTACACTGCCACATGAGACTACATAATGACAGGTGTTTTAAGTACACGACACAACATCGCACGGGGATGGCCGAAGCCTCGGGGTACAAGATCAGACTGAAAGCACACAACACACGAAGTACTTAAAATTGCGGCCACCTTATCTCCAACAAACCATGCCACTCCGCCGCGTAGCGGCGGCGAACGGCTATCTTAAACATCTACTGCAGCAACCTGTCTGTCCGTCACACTAAATTGTCGTGCCTGTCACGCTTTTCCGGACAAATCATTGGATAAAATTATTTAAATATTTCTACTGGCTGCCGAGCGCAGCGAAGGTGGCCCCCATTGGCCTAAAAGCTGCCGTTCGCCCAAATCGGCACCTTCTGCAACCCTGCGGGCCTTTGGGCCCGCCTGAGCCACAATCTGCCAACCTACCGTGCGAGTAGTGAAGCGAGCCCGTGGCGAGCGGAACGGAGGCAAACACAAGGAACGACATTCGTATTTACCCGCCGCGTAGCGGTGGCGCTCGGCTAGTTTGTATTCAATCGTAGGAAAGATTGCCTCTCATCTATCCGCAATCCAAATATTTGCACACTGGAATATCTGATCATTTGTATGCACACGACACAGCGAAGAGTGGCGCCATTTTTGGTGGCGATTTTTCCTACGGGTGACCAGTGGCGTGCAATTCGCCAAAATCTATCAAGTCAGAGAGCAACAAAGCCGCCCTTCCTTCTCCTACCAGTATGACCACGGCTAAGCCCCACTCCAAGACCAACAAGACCAGCAAGACCATCGTAGCTGCAGCAAGGGCCGGCGCCAATGCTCATAATACGTGCGAGGCCGGATCAGAGTGCCTTAGAGCAGTCGTAACAGGGTGTGTGATGCTAAATGTCGCTGTTGTGTGCGGCTCATGAGATGCTAATGAATGTTAACTATGTAGCGATGCGACGGCGCTCGAACGTACTGCTCGGCCATCCGTGACGGACTCTACTGGAGAGGATATGAACCTGAATGTGAACGTGTGCCAGTAAATGGAGTTGATGGGTCGAATGAAGTGTCTGGTTCACCTGCAGATGGTATCGCCGTGGGCGATGATAACGTGACAGCGCGAGATGTTCGTGAGGCGTGCATCTCGGGTAGAACGCAGCAGGCTTATCGTGGCAGCCTCAGATCGATATCAAAACGGATAGTTGATACGAAAAAGAACGAAATGGCAGCATACTTTGACTCGACTGGACAAATTGAGCTGACACAGTTTACGCCAGCAGACTTTGAGGCGTTCCTGTTGGAAAAACGTAAAACGGTGACGATTAGTACTCTTAATAGTTATCGAAGCGCAATAAAGGATCTTTACCGCCGGAAAGAAGTCCCGCTTCCGGATGCCTACGACAAGCAAATGGCTACATTTTTCTCCGGGCTTAAGCGTCTGCAAGCAGCTAGATTTCAATCTGGAGCACCTAAAGAATCGGCGAAAGATCCACTGCCGTACTCGCTGTATCAACAGCTTTGCAAGGCGACACTGGAAAGGCAAGACGCGGGGTTTGCACATTTCTTTCTGACAACACAATGGAACCTAATGTGCCGTTTGGAGTCAGTGCAAACATTATGCACGCAGCACTTGAGCGCTCATGACGATAGCGTGGGGCGTACTATGCATCAATCTAAGACTAATCAGGAAGGATCTGGACCCAAGGATCCGCGCCACGTGTACGCGAATCCCCGTAGCCCTGCGACGTGCTGGGTCACTGCACTTGCTATCTATTTAGCATGCCGACCAACACAACAGTCAGGGTCACTTTTCCCAAGTTCCCGTCAAAAAATTCGGTTCGGTAATACGCTACGTCAAATGGTCAAACAAATAACTGGGCTCAATCATTATGGAACCCACTCGATAAGTAAGAGCGTTGCAACATTTTCGTGCAGTGGAACAACAGGAGGTCCGTCAATCGCCAGTGTTTGTTTGCGCGTCGGATGGTCGCTTGGTGGTGTCCAGGATCGATACATCCGCTATGAATCGGCTGGTGATCAATATCTAGGTCGTGTGGTGGCAGGATTGCCCCTAAATAAAGCCGAGTTCGCGGCACTACCACCTCATTTTAGTGATAATAATGCGCAATGTGTGGAGTCATGTGTCGAAGAAATGTTTCCAAGCCTGCAAAATACCAGTGCACTGCAAGATATTCTCAAGCTCTGCATAGCTTCGCTCGTGCAGCATCATGACTATTTGAATGAGGTTCTACCAGCATCACACCCGCTACTTTCGTCCTATTTATTTCGTCACCCCGAAGTTGTGACACAACTTCGATCAAAGCTGGTTTGTGAGGCAGCTTCCTGGATGAAACCAACGGGAATCCCGCCACATGTGGAGCTTTACAAACAGTTGCAGTGCATGCAATCCTCAATCGACAAGTTGCCGCCATTACTTTTAGAGGGAGTTTCAAATCTTATTGAGCAGAAAGGCGTTGCCGCTGGTAATATAACCAAGGATCTGCTAGAGAGCTGTAATGGGCCCTCTTAAGTTACATATGTAGGTAGTTAGGCTCTTTGTATTGGTTCACACCATTACATAAGTAGGTAGATTTGCATTACAAAAGTAGGTGCAGCAGCACACGAGAAGCGTGTGCTGAACTGCCGTCACCTTATTGGTTGAAATATGGGGAGCCAGACCCATAATCAACCAATAAGGAGTTGACGTGTATTTGAGTGGTCAGGGCAAGCTGCCCTGGACCTAAATAAAAACAGAGTTGATTTTTCTTCAGACTAAGTACTTGGTTTCAGTATCACTGGACTTGTACGCTTCCTCATCACTACGTGTAAGCAAGTAACGGACGCCCCAGGCCGTTACACATGGTAGCACTTTGTAGTCCTTCCCATGACCAAGTTCACGATGAGCCAAGGCATGACGTCTGAAATTCCAGGGCCGAACCTGGAACATGCTGCTTTCCCTCATCTCACTCGTGTCGAGTGGGAAGCCCTTCACCGCCTCGCGGCGGTGTCTGGTGAGGCTGTA
>NW_003303597.1:42029-47086 GCF_000142945.1 Phytophthora infestans T30-4
GATGATGGAGAGCTCGCATCCACCGCGAGTGTCCGTTACAGTGACAAGCTCCAAGCGTCCGGATCTCAAGGAGAGTAGACATAATAGGGCGCCCATGACATATACGTCATATATGCGGTGGATGTGAAGATAACACAGCTTAGATGATGGGTCAAGGGAAGAAGCGACCAGCAGCTGATCGAAGTAAGCGATCTAGCAGATGAAAGACATAGAAGCTAGAAAACCAGGCAGGTATAGACTTAAATATCAATACAGACCTCAATTTGCACAGTATCACGCAAGTGCCTTCCTGCCCTCAAGAACCGGAACTACATTGGCCGTATCGAGCTCCGAGAAGGTTGGGAATTGCGAATCTAGTGTTGGTAGTGATAACTGGATAATACATTGGCCAGATCCTACAACCTAATGAGCTTTTCCTTTACTTGTGCAAGTTCCGACAGGTTAACCAAATTTACTACTTGGTCTGTTACACCCTAGAGGTTCTCAGCTCTCAAGATCCCGTCACAGGAGGCGGCAAGTACGACGTAAAGAAAACGCAAAGACAAGGGATACACCCGCAAGGCAACCCTACGGCCAGATCCACGATCTAGGCCCCGGATCCATAAGCTCGAATATTCGCTTAGGATTCGGAACTATCCACGGACGCAGAGTGAAGATTTTCCACTGCTGCTCCACCCCATCCCCACGTCTCGCCAAGACGCTCAAGCTTCACCACTTGAACTCTTCGGAAGTTACCGAGAGAGCAAGATCCCGCCCTACCGACGGGTACACAAGGTGAGGAAAGTTCAGCAGAACACGGATCATCGGGGGACCCCCTCCGTTAGTCGGTGTCTGGGTGCAGTTGGTAAGCTGGATCCGGCAATCTCGCAGATTTTGCTGATCCCGCTACACCACAGATGTACGGGTAGGCAAGATCCACCAAGACCTATCTCGGATCCACCCTTACCTGAATTCACTTAGATGCATATGGCATATACTATATACGGGTGGATTGAGTGTTGGAACCTATGAAGGAATGATGGTAGGTGCCATCTGAAGGTGGATCTAGTAACCACGGCTAACAAGAAGTCAAGATCCACCGCGAGGTACCCCGGATCCCATGCGTCCGAGTTCGGATCCAAGGAGGGAGGATCCCGCCTTGAGGGACCTGGATCCAGGATAAAGGGATGATGGATGCAGTGGATCTCGAACTTTCGTGGGACAATGGAGTCCACAGACGGCTGCAAGACGATGTTGGATGATTGGAGAGCTCAGATCCATGACGAGTGTACACTTACAGTGAAGTGGATCCAAGCGACCTGGATCCGGATGAGTGTACCCATAATAGAGTGACCATAATGATTACGTCATGGATCCGGTGGATCTGAAGATAATACAGCTGGGATGATGGGTCAAGGGAAGAAGGGACATGCAGCCGAGCCTGGTAAGGGATTTAGCAGATGAAAGACATAGAAGGTAGAAATCCAGGCAGGTATAGGCTGAAATATCAATACAGACTCCAATTTGCACAGTGACACGCAAGTGCCTTCCTGCCCTCAAGAACCGGAACTACATTGGCCGTACGAGCTCCGAGAAGGTTGGGAATTGCGAATCTAGTGTTGGTAGTGATAACTGGATAATACATTGGCCAGATCCTACAACCTAATGAGCTTTTCCTTTACTTGTGCAAGTTCCGACAGGTTAACCAAATTTACTACTTGGTCTGTTACACCCTAGAGGTTCTCAACTCTCAAGATCCCGTCACAGGAGGCGGCAAGTACGACGTAAAAAAAACGCAAAGACAAGGGATACACCCGCAAGGCAACCCTACGGCCAGATCCACGATCTAGGCCCCGGATCCATAAGCTCGAATATTCGCTTAGGATTCGGAACTATCCACGGACGCAGAGTGAAGATTTTCCACTGCTGCTCCACCCCATCCCCACGTCTCGCCAAGACGCTCAAGCTTCACCACTTGAACTCTTCGGAAGTTACCGAGAGAGCAAGATCCCGCCCTACCGACGGGTACACAAGGTGAGGAAAGTTCAGCAGAACACGGATCATCGGGGGACCCCCTCCGTTAGTCGGTGTCTGGGTGCAGTTGGTAAGCTGGATCCGGCAATCTCGCAGATTTTGCTGATCCCGCTACACCACAGATGTACGGGTAGGCAAGATCCACCAAGACCTATCTCGGATCCACCCTTACCTGAATTCACTTAGATGCATATGGCATATACTATATACGGGGTGGATTGAGTGTTGGAACCTATGAAGGAATGATGGTAGGTGCCATCTGAAGGTGGATCTAGTAACCACGGCTAACAAGAAGTCAAGATCCACCGCGAGGTACCCCGGATCCCATGCGTCCGAGTTCGGATCCAAGGAGGGAGGATCCCGCCTTGAGGGACCTGGATCCAGGATAAAGGGATGATGGATGCAGTGGATCTCGAACTTTCGTGGGACAATGGAGTTCACAGACGGCTGCAAGACGATGTTGGATGATTGGAGAGCTCAGATCCATGACGAGTGTACACTTACAGTGAAGTGGATCCAAGCGACCTGGATCCGGATGAGTGTACCCATAATAGAGTGACCATAATGATTACGTCATGGATCCGGTGGATCTGAAGATAATACAGCTGGGATGATGGGTCAAGGGAAGAAGGGACATGCAGCCGAGCCGGGTAAGGGATTTAGCAGATGAAAGACATAGAAGGTAGAAATCCAGGCAGGTATAGGCTTAAATATCAATACAGACTCCAATTTGCACAGTGACACGCAAGTGCCTTCCTGCCCTCAAGAACCGGAACTACATTGGCCGTACGAGCTCCGTGAAGGTTAGGAATTGCGAATCTAGTGTTGGTAGTGATAACTGGATAATACATTGGCCAGATCCTACAACCTAATGAGCTTTTCCTTTACTTGTGCAAGTTCCGACAGGTTAACCAAATTTACTACTTGGTCTGTTACACCCTAGAGGTTCTCAGCTCTCAAGATCCCGTCACAGGAGGCGGCAAGTACGACGTAAAGAAAACGCAAAGGCAAGGGAACACACCCGCAAGGCAACCCTACGGCCAGATCCCATAAGCTCGAATATATGCTTAGGATACGGAACCATTCACGGACGCAGAGTGAAGATTTTCCACTGCTGCTCCACCCCATCCCCACGTCTCGCCAAGACGCTCAAGCTTCACCACCTGAGCTCTTCGGAAGTTACCGAGAGAGCAAGAATCCCGCCCTACCGACGGGTACACAAGTTGAGGAAGAGTTTCAGCAGAACACGGATCATCGGGGGACCCCCTCCGTTAGTTGGTGTCTGGGACGCAGTTTGCTAAGTTGGATCTGGCAATCTCGCAGATTTTGCTGATCCCGCTACACCACAATGGTGCGCGTGCCCGGATCTTTTGGTGACTCGGGATTTCACCGTGAGTCCCAAGAAGATGCTCAAGTGAAGATTGAGCCAGGGGAAGAGGCGTCGTCGATGGTCGGATCGACGAAGACGCTGCTGAATGAAACAAGATCCGCGGATCGATGGAGTTTTGGGAGGAACTCTGTCGACGGAAGAGAGGTGGATCCGGATCCGGATCTAGAAGAGAAACCTCTTTATCCTCTCCAGGTCCCCTCGGGGACCCCTGCGGATCTTGACGCAAGTCAAGATCCGCTAACAAAACAAAGAAAAGTAAAGGCGAAACGGTATGCATTTGCAGATTCACCGGTTAAGCCAACACTGTACTTAAACCCAACCCCGCTAGTCGAAGAAACGAGAAAGAAGACGAAAACGAGTAAGACTACGCGGAAGAAGATGCAAGCTCCAGAGTCGGAAGAAGACCAAGCTGGATCCAGGTCAGGCTGGTCCGACAAGGATCTCGAGTTTGTGTATCGCCACCAAGCTTTACGCGACTTCCTGCATCAAGATCCTGTCATGCAGATCCTGAATCCACGACAGATCGAAGATCCAAGAGAACCGGTGAGAGCACCAACGAAAACGGCGAACAAGTTGGTGGCAGTCAAGGATCTATTACGTTTGCTTACGGAGTCAGGCATCGTAGCTGGTGTGTTCGACGCAGAGGATATCTTCGAGCTAGACCTGGATCTCATAGTATCCGCGACGCGGGACCTCTTTGCCAGAGTTAAGTCCATCACCGGAGAAAGGTCGCGCACTATGGATCCGGTGTCGTCGCCGAGGGTCAGCCAAGCTGCATCCTCGAACTACGAATCCGCCGCTGAGGATGAGTCAGACACGTCGTCCGAACCACGACGCATGACTTTAGGACCCTCCGGGACATCCATGCTGGAAGCGCGGGCGAGGAGCCGAGGACAGGAAGTCCCTGTGAGCGCGAAGGCTCGGGATCCAGTAGGCCCTACGCGTGATCTGTCACAATTCAGCCACGATCGAGCCAGATCCGACAAGAAGCCAGTTGGATTATCGTCAGATCGGGCTCAAGGTAATCGCCTCACGGATCCGGTCTCGCCAGTGGACCAGACGGCCACAGGCGCTTCCGACACTTCCTCGGGCACCCTGCAACGACACTTCGAAGCTGCGATGAGTCGTTTCCTGGCCGAACAGGGTATGAGAGCGCCCGTGCCACAAGTGCAAGTGCTCCACGAACATGGAGCACGAGACGTGGAGATGGAGTCCGTGGAGGGAGACAACTCCCATGATGAGTTCGACCCAGATGATCTAAATGGCCCATCCACTTCGTCAGCAGTGGTAGCAACAGCCACAGCCGGGGCAGGTGGATCGTCCATGATCCAGAGGGTACGGATCTCAGCCATATCGGATCTGAAGGAGTTCACGGGCAAGGATCAAGATGAGGACCGAGCGAGAACATGGATCAGCAAAGTCAAGTCGGCCCTCATGAGAGATCAAGCGTCGGATGCTGAGAGGTGTTTGACCTTTGCGGATCTGCTAGCGGGGCCAGCCAGGAACTGGTATCGGCAGCTGGGCAGATCCACCAGGAACAAGTGGCCAGATTTGCTGCGCAGTTTCCAGACCCAGTACTGTGGATTGGGAGTGTCGGTGGCACGACAATACTACCATGCTCGCCGCAGATCGGATGAATCCCCGCTAGAATACC
>NW_003303597.1:47701-49583 GCF_000142945.1 Phytophthora infestans T30-4
TTCCGAAGCGTGAGTGAGCCGGGTGCTGATACCCGCGGTGAAGAAGGCGACCAGTCTCGCGGGTACACGGAAGCGCTCGCCGTGATGATTAAGTAGAAAATTGGAGTCGACGCCGGGATCGAACCGGTGACCAGCTACACGAGAACTCGGTACTGTACCGCTGAGCCACTCGGTGAGAAAGCCGAGTGAACAAGTGAGTGAGTGAGTGAGCGAGTGAGTGAGTGAGTGAGTGCGTGCGTGAGTGACGCGAGGTTTCACGACGACGAGTGAAACCCCAGCTCGCAGGTCACCTATATTCCGACGTCGCAGTCGCCTGGGTCTACAGGATACTTCTCCGTACGCTGTGCAGTCGCACATCGTCGCTCAGTCAACTGAGTGAAGTGGTTGTCGTCCCCGTATTCGCGGTCTCAAGTACCTCGTGCGCTGTCTTCGTGATCCTCGTGTCTGCTAGAACATCGTGGATGTTCCACGATGAGCGTATCCCCAAGCATAAGGAAGTCTCCAGTCGGCGCTCAGTCTTTGCGTCTGTTGTGATCATCGTGCCAGCGTTTTCTTGCAAAAACACTTGCAAAAACACTTGTCGCGGAGTTTGATCTCCGTGGGAATCGATTTCCACGCGTACTGCGCGTGAGCATGCTCCATTCGCCGCTCGGACACGACGTCGCAAAGATTTCGATGCGCCTCAGGACAATTCCAAAGGTTCAAGATCCACTCCACCAGAACCTCACCTGACTCCTCGAAGCCCACGGGTGTCGACACCAGCGTTAGCGCCGGTGGCCTCCAAGCTGTTGTCTGAGATGGCTTCTCGCACTGCACGCTCGCTGCTGAGCGTGGTGTCTCTTGATGATACGCCTGCGGCTTGATGTCGCGAGTGTCGCCGCCATCTCCGCCGTTCCAGCAGTCTTCTCCAATGTTCTTCATCCGTGCTTATGTTGCGTAAGTGCAACTTAAGAGGGGGTAATGTAATGGGCCCCTCCATTACATAGGTAGGTAGATTTCTTTACATAAGTAGGTGCATCAGCACACGACTAGCGTGTGCTGAAATGCTGCCATTGTCAATTGAATGATATATGGAGAGCCAGACCCATTATTATATCCAATTGGACTATGACGTGTATTTGAGTGGCCAGGGCTGTGGCCTTGGTCCTAAAATAAAGTCAGAGTTGATTTTTCCTTAAACCTAAGACTCAGTCGTCCTATTGCGAGCTTCCTCAACACTATAGTGTAAGCAAGTAACGGAGTAAATACCTGGCCCGTTACAGTAGTCGCCTCGTACGCCAGATTCTGCCATTCTCTGTAGCGACGGTATCCCACTGACACATATCCAGGTCGCCTAGGGATACCGTCCTTCACCAACCATCGCCCAACCTCCTCATAATGGTCCAGTAATAGTCTCTTGTTGCTGACGTTCGTGACCCGGAGGTATTGTAATCGACCTGGTCCTTGGATTACTGTAGGCACCCACTTCTCACCCCGAGTGACCCACCGTTTCTCATGTTCCACCCACTTCAGCCGATCTGGCAGTTCCCAGGTCTCTCCGGGCTCGATCCAGGTCGTCTTATCCGCCCTTATGATCCTCATCTTCGCCCCGTACAACGGTCGCCGTCCGCTGAGCTGGATTCGCATCTCGTCCGGGAAACACAGTGTCCCATCTGCCAGATCCAACCTTACTCCCGCTGGGTACCATGAAATCCATCCCGAGGATGGCATCTTGACCAGCGAGGTCTCCAACCCAAATATTGAACCAATATACCAAACAACCTGCCAGCGTGATCTTGATTCGCGTTCTCCCATTCGTACGGTACACGCCTTCACCAATCCCAACACAATCTTGGATCCGGACTCTCATCCACTTGGCACCCAACCTTACGAGCAAAGGCGG
>NW_003303597.1:51467-61874 GCF_000142945.1 Phytophthora infestans T30-4
AGTTACCGAGAGAGCAAGATCCCGCCCTACCGACGGGTACACAACGTGAGGAAAGTTCAGCAGAACACGGATCATCGGGGGACCCCCTCCGTTAGTCGGTGTCTGGGCGCAGTTGGTAAGTTGGATCTGGCAATCTCGCAGATTTTGCTGATCCCGCTACACCACAATGGTGCGCGTGCCCGGATCGTTTGGTGACTCGGGATTTCACCGTGAGTCCCAAGAAGATGCTCAAGTGAAGATTGAGCCAGGGGAAGAGGCGTCGTCGGAGGTCGGATCGACGAAGACGCTGCTGAATGAAACAAGATCCGCGGATCGATGGAGTTTTGGGAGGAACTCTGTCGACGGAAGAGAGGTGGATCCGGATCCGGATCTAGAAGAAAAATCTCTCTATCCTCCCCAGGTCCCCTCGGGGACCCCTGCGGATCTTGCCGCAAGTCAATATCCGCTAACAAAACAAGGGAAAGTGAAGGCGAAACGGTATGCATTTGCAGATTCACCGGTTAAGCCAACACCGTACCTAAACCTAAGCCCGCTAGTCGAAGTAACGAGAAAGAAGACGAAAACGAGTAAGACTACGCGGAAGAAGATGCAAGCTCCAGAGTCGGAAGAAGACCAAGCTGGATCCAGGTCAAGCTGGTCCGATAAGGATCTCGAGTTTGTGTATCGCCACCAAGCTTTACGCGACTTCCTGCATCAAGATCCTGTCATGCAGATCCTGAATCCACGACAGATCGAAGATCCAAGGGAACCGGTGAGAGAACCAACGAAAACGGCGAACAAGTTGGTGGCAGTCAAAGATCTATTACGTTTGCTTACGGAGTCAGGCATCGTGGCTGGTGTGTTCGACGCAGAGGATATCTTCGAGCTAGACCTGGATCTCATAGTATCCGTGACGCGGGACCACTTTGCCAGAGTTAAGTCCATCACCGGAGAAAGGTCGCGCACTATGGATCCGGTGTCGTCGCCGAGGATCAGCCAAGCTGTGTCCTCGAACTACGAATCCGCCGCTGAGGATGAGTCAGACACGTCGTCCGAACCACGACGCATGACTTTAGGACCCTCCGGGTGTAGGTATTTGCGTGGCATGCAGTAATGGCATGCAGACTATCTGGAATCAAGAACACCATCTCGAAGGACATCATGCCTATCAAGTTGCAGCTACTGCATTACTGGTGCTCGACGCTCAAGGCTGTTTCAAGACGGTTGGCTACAATACGAGTAGGTAGTCTAGTGAACACAGCGATAGGAGTCTAGCCAAAGGAAGCTCACTTCTGAACTTGCAAGCAATAGCACACTAGCATTCCCAGCAAAGCGGAAACTACCACAAAGTATACTTTAGTCCTCAGGGACCGCTAGCATGGCAAGCAGCGCACAGCAATATGAAGCGGATGGCGACGCGGTGATGCATTCGGCGCACCAACCAGTTTTCGAGTTTATCAAGGCACCTTGGCTTGAAGATTGGAGCCACAACGCGTTGGTCAAGTGAAGCAAGCACGTGACCAGTACGAAGAGACCATCCGACAGCGTTGTCTCGAGAGCAAGGAGCGACCCGAGACTGCGATGAAGCCCGTAAAATCGTCGATTCACCGAAAGTTGCTGGAGGTGATCTGTCTCTACGAGCTGCGGAAGGCAGTTGACGACGTTAGTAATGAGGAGATCCTCATACTGATCAACCAACGTATCGGCACCGTGAAGAATGAGCAAATACCTGATCTTGACGAGCTCTTCAAGAGGAAGTTGAAGATCAACCTCGCCGAGGATGATATTGACGCTCGGGTGCTGAAGTATTATCGAGATTTCGCCACCATTATAGAGAATAATGGGCTGGAGAAGATTCTCGGTGTCGGAAACCCTGAAGCACAGGGGTTTGCCGACCGCATGAAAATGCGCTGCAGTATTTTGATCGACAACCTCGAACCGAGAATGGTCCGTGACGATGTTAGACGTCACTGCAAGTACGCATGTAGAGAGGCCAAGAAAACGATTTCATGCTCTTCAATATCATTAAGGAGAAGGCAAGGGCACAGCACAAGTATCATTTGCTGGCGATGGAGCAGAAGGTAAATTCTGCTTCCAGCCGCAAATCCAGTCAGGTCGAGCCGAAGACCAGGCCTGGCAGAGCAGAGCAACGGGTCAATGGAGCCCAGCGCTTCAATCTGAAGCCAAATACTGCACAACCTCAACGAACGGACTCAACGCCTCCGAAGACTGGTTGCTGGCACTGTCAAGGCTCTCACTGGCTTCGGGACTGTCCGACTGCGACGGCCGAAGATAAAAGTCGGGCAGTGGACAGGATGAAAGAAGTGAAGGACAGGTCACGTGTGACGATGGTTCGCACTGCACCCCAACCAGGCGAAGTCATGGTGAATGAGTTAATTGTATTAGCATATTGCGCCGGCTCTGGTTCCGACTCGACGGTAATACCACGTACTGCGGTTGAAGAGTTGGTAGCTCTGGGGAGTGGTGTAAAGGTACAACCATTACCGACACCAGTTGATGCAATAGTAGCAGGGGGGTCAACGGTGGTCTGTCGCGACTCCGTGACGCTCAACATCGTTCTTCAGACCGCCTCCGGCACTGTCCGCCTGCAAGAGGTCACATGTCTGGTAATGGAAGGAAATGAGTCTGATTTCCTTCTTGGCAACGAAATATTAGTATCACTGGGTATTGATGTCAACCACCAACTAGAACAACTTGCCGGTAGTGCTCTTCCGAAAGATGTCGACCCGTTTGAAGAAGAGGACTGTCCAGATGCGGATCTGTCTGTTGCTGACGTTTGTGAAAAGCTTGAAGACATGGTGGTTGCAGCAGGCAACAGCGGTTTCGACCAGGGATACCTGTCGTTCCTCCGAGACATTACATTGGAGTACGAAGACATCTTTAGGATTGATCTTGGAGCCGATCCTCCTGCTGACATTGCACCACTGCGAATCAAGCTTGTTGAAGGAGCTAAACCCTTCCGTGCCCGCTCGCGCCGATATGCTCCGGCACAGCGCAACTTCCTTCGGGAGTATACGAAGCGGCTAGAGCTGATGGGGTTTATCCGGCAGAACAACCAGAGCCACTGGGCCTGTGCAGCAGTACCTGTGGCCAAACCCAAAGTACCCAGTGAGTTCCGGATGACGATCGATTATCGTCCGGTTAATGCACTTACTGTGCCGATAGCAGGATCGGCAGAGGATGTGACGGATTCAGCGAGCAAAGCTGAGGGAGCGTACGGTTTTGCGGATTTCGATATGCCAAAGGGATTTTGGCAGCTCCCTCTCCATCCTGATAGCCAAGAGTTGATGAGTTTCGTTACTACCGATACTGTTTGGACACCAGGACGCGTTCCGCAAGGGGCAAGTGACTCAGCCACACACTTTCAGAATGAGATGCAGACTGTGTTCGCTGAGATGTTGTATGCCCACCTGCTGGTATGGATCGACGACATTCTAGTCTACGCAAAGGACCCAGCAACATTTATCACAGCACTACGTCAGTTTTTTTTAGCTCTGTCGTGTCCACCGTTTGAAACTCAGTGTGAGTAAAAGCTGTCTGTTCAAAAAGGAGATCCGATGGTGTGGACGTGTATTCAGTGGCGCCGGTATCCGCCACGACCCAGAGCGTATCAGCGCTCTTCAGGCGCTTCCACTGCCAGCTACGGCTGCTGATCTACAGCAATTCCTATGTGCTGCAGGGTGGATGAGGGATACTCTCGTGGATTTCGCCCGGGTCATGCGTCCACTACACGACAAACTGGAGGCAAAACTGAGCGTCAGTGGACGCACTAAGAAGCTGGCAGCCGGTGTTGCCTTGACGTGGACGTCCGACGAGGAAGGTATGTTCGCGACGGCAAAGAACCTTCCTGGTTCGTCACAACTGCTGCATTTTCCGCAGTCCTTGACCATAGTCTCCGTGTTTACGGATGCGAGTGACCTTGGATGGGGTCTCGTTGTGACACAGGTGGACACTTGGGACTCTGACCTGCCGGTACACGAACAGCACCACCAGTTGCTGGTATGTAAGAGTGGAATATTCGATACGACCGAACGCCGGTGGAGCGTTATTGAGAAGGAAGCCTACCCTATCATTTGGGCTGCACGCAACCTCGGCCATCTTCTCATCCGCCCGACTGGGTTTCGACTCTTTTGCGACCACAAAAACTTGTTGTACGTGTTCTCACCGACGCACGAAGTCAAACGTCACATGCGGGGGGAGCTTCAGCGGTGGGCTTTGTCTCTCACCGGCCTGCCGTACTGTATTGAGCATATCGATGGCGAAGCTAATGTCTGGGCAGACCTTTTGTCTCGCTGGGGTTCCTCGTCTTCAGGAGAGGTGGGTTTACACGTGAAGTGCAAGTTCATGACTCGTAACAAACAACGCATTGAAGATGCAACCAACAACCAGCTTGACGAGCTTAGACCGCGGCAAGGTGATTTTGTTTTTCCTACTCTGGACGAGTTGAAGCAACTGCAGCAGAGAAACAAGCGAAGTACACCAGAAGTCGTAGACGTTGACGACGATGGTATAATGTCTGTTGAGGGCAGATTCTGGATCCCAGACTCGGCTAAAGAACTACGGCAACGCATCCTAATCGTAGCTCACTGTGGAAGCCAAGGCCACCGTGGCCTGGACGCCATGCTGACAACCATCAAGAGCATTTTCTTGATCGGTAGTTTGGAGCAGCACTGCCGACAGTTTCTAAAGCGTTGCCTACTGTGCAAACACGTGAAGGGTGGCAACGTGATACCACGACCATGGGGACCAACATACAATGCAACCAAGCGGAATGAGATGTTGCATTGGGATTTTCTGTATCTTGGCGACAGTGTGGGCAAATGCAGATATCTACTTGTCCTGAAGGATGGACTTACACATTTCTGCGAGCTCGTAGCCTGTGACTCACCAACAAGTGCAGTAGCTACTAGTGGATTGGTGGATTGGGCAAAGCGTTTCGGCCCACCACAGATTCTAATTTCGGATCAAGGAAGTCACTTCAAGAACGAAGTTGTACGAATGTTGTGCAGACAATTTGGCATTGAACAAGATCTTGTTTTAGCATATGCACCATGGATCAACGGCACTATTGAGCGCCTCAATCGCGATATTCTCCAGGTCCTACGAGTTTTACTGATGGAGATGAAGTTGGACATACATGAGTGGGAGTACCTTGTGCCAACAGTACAAGGTATCCTCAACCACACTCCTGTAGCATCACTAGGCAACAGATCGCCCGGTGAACTCTTCACTGCATTGCCTCGGCCCTCGCCTTTTGAGGCAGTGCTAGTTGAGCGCAATGGCAAGACCGTGGTAATTACCGAGCCCGCGGATATTCCTACGGATATGGTGGAGAAAATGCAGCATAGCCTCCAGGAGATGCACAGAGAGGTAGAAGACATTCGCGAGCGTCACCGCCTGCAGAATATGAACCGCTCTAATGGAGTGCTGTGCAACTTCACTACCGGCGATTTTGTGTTGTGGTCTCGAATTGACTCTCGACTTTCAGTCAACAAGCTGTTGGCTCGCTGGGTGGGCCCATTTGAAGTTGTGAAGGAGCACCCACACTCATACATGATCCGCCACTTGCTAAATAACCAGCGCTATATGGTGCATGGTTCCCGTTTGAAGTTCTACCGCGACGGCAATCTTGGAATCAGTGAAGAACTACTTGCACACGTCGGAAACCAAGGAATGGTTCTTGGCGTCGAAAAGATTAAGAAGCATCGCAAATTCCAGTTATTCTGGCAGCTACTCGTATCCTGGGTTGGCTTACAGGACGAGGAGGACTCTTGGGAGCCGTTGCAGTCACTATTTGGCGATCTATCGGACCGTGTGGCCGCATACGTCGCTGAAACTGGTGACAATGAGCTTGCACAAGCTGTTACTTCAATTCAGCAAAGTTCCAGCACTTAAGGATGCGTGTGGGGCGAGATATGGGGCAACTGCAACGTGTTGAAGTGCAACTTGACCGGTAACAGTGGTCCCGCCGCATGGGTGGACTGTCTATTTTGGATACGTGACTGATTTCTATCAGATGGTGACTGGATTGTATCCATATGGATTTCGATCGCGCGGCGAAATTTCCTTTATTCATTTCTACATATTTCAGCTGCGGTGGCATGGTGTTCTTGGAGGGCAGTGTAGGTATTTGCGTGGCATGCAGTAATGGCATGCAGACTATCTGGAGTCAAGAACACCATCTCGAAGGACATCATGCCTATCAAGTTGCAGCTACTGCATTACTGGTGCTCGACGCTCAAGGCTGTTTCAAGACGGTTGGCTACAGTACGAGTAGGTAGTCTAGTGAACACAGCGATAGGAGTCTAGCCAAAGGAAGCTCACTTCTAAACTTGCAAGCAATAGCACACTAGCATTCCCAGCAAAGCGGAAACTACCACACCGGGGCATCCATACTGGAAGCGCGGGCGAGGATCCGAGGACAGGAAGTCCCTGTGAACGTGAATGCTCGGGATCCAGTACGCCCTACCCGTGATCTGACACAATCCAGCCAGGATCGAGCCAGATCCGGCAAGAAGCCAGTGGGGTTATCGTCAGATCGGACTCAAGGTAATCGCCTCACGGATCCTGTCTCGCCAGTGGACCATCCGGCCACAAGCTCTTCCGACACCTCCTCAGGTACCCTGCAGCGACACTTCGAAGCTGCGATGAGTCGTTTCCTGGCCGAACAGGGTATGAGAGCGCCCGTGCCACAAGTGCAAGTGCTCCACGAACATGGAGCACGAGACGTGGAGATGGAGTCCGTGGAGGGAGACAACTCCCATGATGAGTTCGACCCAGATGATTTGGATGGCCCATCCCACTTCGTCAGCAGTGGTAGCAACAGCCACAGCCGGGGCAGGTGGATCGTCCATGATCCAGAGGGTACGGATCTCAGCCATATCGGATCTAAAGGAGTTCACGGGCAAGGATCAAGATGAGGACCGAGCGAGAACATGGATCAGCAAAGTCAAGTCGGCCCTCATGAGAGATCAAGCGTCGGATGCTGAGAAGTCTCTGACCTTTGCGGATCTGCTAGCGGGGCCAGCCAGGAACTGGTATCGGCAGCTGGGCAGATCCACCAGGAACAAGTGGCCAGATTTGCTGCGCAGTTTCCAGACCCAGTACTGTGGATTGGGAGTGTCGGTGGCACGACAATACTACCATGCTTGCCGCAGATCGGATGAATCCCCGTTAGAATACCTACATCGACTAAATGTGGCCGGTCTACGGGCCAAGTTGAAGATCAAGGATGGGGGATCCAAGGTACTGCGGGAACACGTGGATCATTTCATCGAGACGTTGGGAGACGTGGATCTGGCCGACAGGCTGGCCCTGTTACGACTTCCCGACGCAGACGAGCTTGAGGAAGTGCTGCGGGCGGTGGATCGCGCGAAACACCGCCAGAAGAAGGCGGCGGTCGGATCCGGCAAGTATCGCCAAAAGGCTCCGACGCCTACGGCCCCAGCTCGACGTGTCCACCAAGTCACGGCGCCCGACTCAGGAACTGAATCAGGATCCGACGGCTCGGACTCCGACCCTGAAGATTACCGTCGAGTCTGTCTCACTGCGTCCAACGATCGAACGACGAAGACAGGAGACAACTCTCGACCGGGGGATACCGTACCCGGGGACCGTGGGATGTACAGATCCCGAGATCTCATGGACGGGGCAGCACAAGTCAGGTGTTCGCAGTGCGGATCCCGGAAGCACACTGAATCTGGATGCTGGAAACATCTGGTCTGTGAGAAGTGTGGCAAGAAAGGTCATCCCGGGGATCATTGCTTCTACGTGTGTCGCGGGTGTGGCGAGATTCACGACGTCGGCAAGTGCCCGATGGAAGAATTCTACCACCAGATCCGCCAATGGTTTGATCCAGCCAAGCACCGAGGGATGTTGCCAGAAGTGGCCGAGAAGATGTTAAACTAGGACGCTCGCCGGGTTTGAATCCGGTACGAGCCGAGCGTTCTAGGTACTGCATTTATGCATTTGTGAACAAGACATCGCTAGATCCAGGTAGCAGGACCCTAGATCCAGTCGATAACACACGTGATCTACATAAAGTGTCAGTTGCCAAGATCTCTAGTTTGCGCCAAGTGGATGAGTTTGCCAGATTCGAAGTCTCTTCAACCCTGGATCTACAAAGGGGAGAGGCACGTGGTTATTGGGAGAAGTGCCAACATGGTCGATGGTTTGAGCCTACCAAGGGTGAGGTCACTGCAGATCCACCTAAGGTCTGTCAGGTCACTGGATCCCGTGGATCTGAGGATGTTGGATTTATGGATCTGCTAATCGGGGAGTCCCGTGGATACTGGAAGTACCATGCCCCAGGAAAGTGGTTCAGACAAGCCAAGGTAGGGGGCAAGATCACAATGAAAAAGCAATCCTACTCCTAGATAGTGGTGCCGAGGTGTCTATATTAGATACCGCCTTTGCTCGTAAGGTTGGGTGCCAAGTGGATGAGAGTCGGATGCAAGATTGTGTTGGGATTGGTGAAGGCGTGTACCGTACGAATAGGAGAGCGCGGATCAAGATCACGCTGGCAGGTTGTTTGGTGTACTGGTTCGATATTTGGGTTGGAGATCTCGCTGGTCAAGACGCCATCCTCGGGATGGATTTCATGGTACCAGCCGGAGTGAGGTTGGATTTGGCTGATAGGACACTTTGTTTCCCTGACGAGATGCGGATCCAGCTCAGCGGACGGCGGCCGTTGTATGGGGCGAAGATGAGGATCATAGAGCGGATTAGACAACCTGGACCGAGCCCGGGGAAACCTGGGAGCTGCCAGATAGGTTAAAGTGGGTGGAACATGAGAAACTGTGGGTCACTCGGGGCGAGAAATGGGTGTCTACCGGAATCCAGGGACCAGGTCGATCACAATACCTCCAGGTCACGAACGTCAGCGACAAGAGACTATTACTGGACCATTATGAGGAGATCGGGCGATGGTTGGCGAAGGACGGTATCCCTAGACGACCTGGATATGTGTCAGTGGGATCCCGCCGCTACAAAGAATGACAGAATCTGGCGTACGAGGCGACTACCGAGATCGAGTCTCTCGGAGAGGTGGAACTCCCGGCGGGGCCAACTGGCCCCTTGGTGGATCGGCCTTCATATCCAGCTCCGCGAAAGATCCTGCAGAGAAATCGTCGGATCGAGATCCAAGCGATGGAGGTTGGATCCACGACGGGGGATGATCCCCAGAGTCGTCCCCTAGATAGCGCAAGATCGGTGGATGAAGGATCGCAGAGGGCTGAAGCCGGACCGCCAGATCCCGCTGACCCCAGAGTGGGTCCTAACTTTGCATGGAGCAAAGTGCCTGGATCCTTATCGAGAGTGACAACACTAGTCAAACCAGAATCGTCGGGTTTAAACTCGCTAGAGGATCGACTAGATCCAACCGGTGGCTTCCCCGGTACCAGGGTACCTGACCCCATGAAACCAGAAGGAATGACGGGTGAAAGAGGGTCGCGGTGCTTGGATCCAATGGTGGATCCGACGAAGACTGAAGATGAACAAGTCTGTTACCATGAAGGCGGGGATCTACACGCCGAGGATCTCGGAGAAGGCATGGCGGTGATCCCGGAGGTACCACTGACCACAGAGGAGGTTACGATTGACGACATCCAAGTGGATCTAGGGGCGAACGAACCCGCGGAAGTGGATCGACTACGTCAGAAGATCTGGGAAGGCCGACACCTGCTGATTGGTAAAGGTAATGCATTACCGCCCGCTGCCCGCGAAATCAAATGTGACATCGATGTCGGCGACGCGAAACCGATCGCTCAAAGGGTGCGGAAGGTGGTACCTCAGTTCCGAGAAAAACTATCGGATCTGATTAAGGGCCTGCTGCAAGCCAAGATCATCAGTTTCTCAACGTCCCCGTGGGCATCTCCGGTGGTAATCATCATCAAGAAGAACGGGGTGGATATACGTCTGTGCATTGATTACCGACTGGTTAACAGCCTGACTCGATTGATGGTGTATCCGATACCTCTAATCAATGAGCTGTTGGAAGATCTGGATAAAGTACTCTGGTACTGTTCTCTTGACATGGCCAGTGGTTTCTGGGTAGTTAATATGACGGATCGAGCTCGCGCAATATCCGCATCCATCACACCGTTTAGACTGTTCGAGTGGACCCGGATGCCGTTTGGATTGAAGAACGCCCCCCAGATCTACCAACGCCTGATCGATAACGCCCTCTATGGGTTCACCCGAATACCGGAACCCGTAAAGGGTGGATCCGGGGAAGATCATACGGAAGTGGATCCATTCGAAGCAGGAGAGCCAGGGGATCCTGGGACCCCGTCTGTGTTAGGACGCAGATCTTATATTGACGACATTCTAATCCCGGCAGAATCGTGGGATCAGTTGTGCGAGAGAGTGACATCCCTACTGGAGGCGTGTACTAAGTGAAATCTCTCT
>NW_003303597.1:65413-72063 GCF_000142945.1 Phytophthora infestans T30-4
CAGCGCCGCACCGTAGACCGCAAAGTCTTAAATGAAGCTGCTGTAGTAATTAACCGCTCCAAGAAACGACTGCATGCCCTTCTTGCTCGTTGGAAACGAAAGCTCGGTGATGGCCGCAAGCTTCTTAAGGTCAGCTCTGATACCTTCTGGCGAAATTTTATGCGACAGAAAGTCCACCTTGGGTTGGCAAAAGATGCTCTTGGTGAAGCTAATGCTGATCTGACACTGTGCAAATCTTGCCAGCAATCGGTCCAGCGTCGCCAGGCAGCTGTCGAAATCCTCGCCACCGAAGCAAATATCATCCACAAACGATCGTCGACCAAACACAGGTACCAGCGATGATTCGTCTGGCCCCCCGTTCGTAAACATGTCAGCGATGGGGCTGTTGACGAGTTGTAGTACAGGGTCGGCCTCCACCGGTGCTTCGCGGTCTGCCGCGAACTTCGTTTGAAACGAACCCGCGGTGCTTGGCCCACGACGTTCCTTGGCCTGTTCTTCAGCTGAACGCATCCTCTCCGAGTATTCAAACCAACCTCCTTTAGGTTGAACGAACCCTCAGAGTGCGTTGTCAATCATACGCTGGTAGACCATCGGCGCGTTCTTTAATCCAAAGGGCATGCGCAACCACTCGAAGTGTCCGAGTGCGCAGACGAACGCCGATACTTTACGTGCTCGCAAGGTCATCATGACCGCCCAGAAGCCGCTTGCTGCATCCAGCGAGCAGAACCATAGGTAGCGCTCGAGATCGGCTAACAGGTCGTCGACTAGCGGCATTGCATATTCCATGATCGCGGTGATAGCATTCACCATCTTGTAATCAATGCAGAGCCGGATGTCCAGCCCGTTCTTTTTCATCACAATCACGATCGGCGATGCCCATGGACTGTCTGAAAAGACGATCAGTCCTGCACGCAATAAAGCGCGCAGCAGCTCGTACAGCTTGCCGAGAAATCGCAGCGGCACGCGTCGGGCACGCTGTTTAATTGGGGCGTGCCCCTGTGTGTCGATATCGCATACCGCTCCGTAGGCTGGCGGCGGCAGTGCGTTACCACTAGCAATCAGGATGCGCTCGTGGTTCTTTAGCGTCGCGACTAGACGTTCTCGGCGTTCAGTCGACAGCTCAGGATCAGCAACATTAGGCGTAGTGTAGTCAATTCTCGTGTTGATCTCTTCGGTCAGATCCGGCAGGAGTGCCAGCTCCTTCGCGTAGTCGTCCAAGCCAATGTTGTTAGCTGGGTGTTCGTAGAAATCATTTCTCGTATCCTCCGTTGCTTTATTTCCCTCGGTTGTTAACACTCGAGCAACCGAGATGTATGTTCCGTCCAACGCCGCTATGGATTCTTCCCTTGACTCAACATTGCCATCCGTTTCGATTTCAACAGTCGGTACTTGGTCCATCTCCTTCCCATCCTGGTTTCCCATCTCTGGGCCACCTGCCGAGTCGTCGTTCGCAATATTGAATGCGTGGGCCGTCAACATATTGGGTTGTTGACTTTTGTTCCGCTCCTCGTTCTGCCGCTGTCTTGACATTTCGGAATTCGCACCAATCTTGCAATGAATACTCGGTGCCGTACTCAACACCTTCTGCGCGATGCCTGTATCCTCTGGATCAACCACCGGTGGCTCGTTCGCAGATTTGGCGACACACAAGGCCGGGACAGCTTCGTCAAAACGGGTGACTCCATTCAATCCAGTGCCGTGACTTGTCGCTTCCGTGGTCACCCCTGACTGGACACTAACACTCGTTGGCGTATGTACCACGTTTACCGGCCTCAGTAGTTCGTGTGTACGCACTACCGAGGCTTCGTTCGCGTTATTGCCTCCGCCATGGGTTGTCGTGTAAGTGTCCAAAGGTTCTGCGGAAGGCTGACCGTCGGCCAAATCCCCGGCTGTCACCCCAGACGCCAGACAGGCTTCCACTCGTTCACGCTCTTCCAGGATCAGTGCCCAGCGCTCTGCACATGTCAGACGATCACTAGAATCCACTAGCGAGTCTTCTAGAGGTCGTGCTAGCACCCCACCGGGTTCTGGGTAGTATGGTCGATCAACTGCTGAAGGCTGAGTTGCAAGCCACTGTTCGTAGATTTCGCATTCACGCTGAAAGAGCCCGCGGTCTCTACAACCTTCGTAGGCCAACACTTGCCAGTCTTGGTACTTCTTGGACTCCAGACGCACATAGCCGTCACCTCGTGGCAAATACCCATCTGGAATCCACATAGCGATCGAGTCGTGTGCTGGTAGGTACACAGTTCGATCAGACACGTTGGTCAATCGAATGCTCTGAGGCCGTCCACGTCGAAACCTCGTCACTGACGGGATTAGCTTGTTCGTTCGACGAACCCACAGTACGTGTTCTTCCAGCCCGACTTGACGCTTTCGCTAGTCGATATTCTCGCCACTCGTGCGCTTGAATGTCCAACCGCTCGGGTGGCCCGGCGTTAACATGGGAGCCGTATTCTTCGCTGTCGATCATGTTCTTGGTCTTTATCAGCGGGATTTGGACTTCGTGCGGTAATTGCGCCGCGCCGTGGAACAGGTCCAACCGGATCCCAGCTGGGATCATAAAGTCGGTCCCGAGTACCACGTCGACGCCTGCACTATGCGCCATTACCCACATCTCAAACTCGTACACCATCTCCCATCCGAGCGTAATCTTGACGCACGCTCGTCGCGTCGTAGACACCTTGCCTTCGTTGATTCCTTGAATGTCAATGCGGCGTCCGTGATCAGGTACATCTCGGAGTCGCAACTTCTTGGCAAAGGCGTCAGTGATCACACTAACGTTCGCTCCTGTGTCGAGGAGGATCCTCGCTCGCTGGTCGTTCACAGCGCCTTGCACCAGAGCTCTCATTCTGATCCGTCGGTCGAATTTCTTGGCCGACCACCACCCCTGTCTCTCGCCAGGGTTCAATTTCATCATCTTGGAGTGACCCTTGGGCTCGTCTCGCGCTGCACTCGAAACCAAGCCGAACGAACCCTCGCTGGTGCCCTCATCAGCATCAGCACACTCCACTCTCTCTCCAACACCTCCACCGAGGATTCTACTCCTCTCCTTTTCATTTTCCGTCGCGTTCACACTTGTTACGTATTTATCAGGCCATTCACTCTGCCCCATGAAAGCAAAGATACACTCTGCTTCCATTGAAGGCTCGGTTAAGTGTGGCAGCCCGATAGGGACCAACCCAGTTGTAGTTGGCGGGCTGCCTGGTTTAAATGACGTTCTTGAACGACGGCCTTGAGCTCTGGCGGGAGTTCCTCCTTCGTGCCTTTAGTGCGCACGAATTTGGCAAGGTCTTGGAAGTTGCGGAAAAGTTCGCATTGTCCAGCATCGTGGAGCTGCTTGCAGAACTTGCATCGCTTGTTACAGTAGTGGGCGGAGTGACTCATGCCACCGCACACCGCGCATGGCCCGTACTGTGGGCGTCGGTTGTCGCGGTTGAAGTCACGTCGACCGCGTTGATCCTGATTGAACCCACGGTCACCACTTCGGCGATCTTGATTGAAGCCATTCTCGCGTTCAGGCGTGTTTCCACGCGGTTGACGGCTGTCTGAACGTGCGTAGGTACCTTCAGCAGCTGCACGGCGCTCATTTTCGTTAGCCGCGGCGAGGTATCGGTCATTTTCATCCAATGAGAAATCACCAGCCGTATTATCGGGCTGAAAGTCGTTGTACTCGTCTTGCACATCGTTGTAAGCGTTCGTATCTTCGTTTGAATACCCGGTGCCTCCCTGAGCAGCTTCACGACCTTCTAATTCAGCTAGTAGGTCGTCTACCGTGGCTTCAATGAGTGTCACGCTTGGTTTGTTGCGGTTGTCATCGCGGCGACGGTCATCACGCCGATTATTGCGGGCGTACCCATCGTGGCGTCGCGTAACACGACTGTTAGAGTTTCGGTACTCACTGTCACGCTTGGCCATTCTCTCCTTGCCCTTGAGAACATCTTCGATGATCTCTTCGAGCTCGTGAATGTCGGCGACTCGAGCGTGGTAGAGACTCTCCGCTAGTTTGTCATCATCGCATGCTGCCAGGAACTGCTGTACGTGTTCTTTCGCGTCGCGACCACTCTTCTCAAAGTGTAGACGGGCGGTCCGAGCGTAGCCGTTCAGCCTGTTTATGTAGTCGCACAGATGTTCATTTCGTTCCCGCTTGGCGGAGTAGTAACGCGACAGTGCCGTCTGAGTGAAGTGCGAGCAGAAGTAGCGGATGAACGCATCGCTCAGCAGCTTCTACTTGCGCTTCGTCTTCTTCGGAAGTTGACGGAACCAATGAATGGCTCAGTCCCGGAGACTTAGCTCAAATGGAATGCACCATTTGTCGGCATCTGTGTGGGTTCCAGTCATTTCATAGACGAACCCACGGAGCCACTGCATACAGCTCTCGCTCTTGTTGCGAGAGCCTGAGAACGGCGTGATGCGATCCAACGGTCGTTGCGATGCCATTTCAATCCTCGGTGTCGGGTCCACGTCGTTCAGCGTCGCCAGCTCATTCATCTGACGCATCAACTCGACTTGAAGATCTTCCTCGTCGAATGTACGCACCAAAATGTCATCGTCACTTGACAAATCATCGCTGTCAACCTGACGACGTCTGGCACCACCTTTGGGAGCTCGCGCACCGCCTCGGCGACCGAACGAACTCTCGTTACTTGCGTAAATGCGTTGCATACGGCTCTCCGAACGTGGCGTAACCATGTGCGAGTCTTGAAAGTACGGTGAAGCTTCGGTAGTGCCAAAGGCACCACGCTCAGCTCCACGCTTGGTCGGAGGAGTACGAACGAGTCGTTGAAGCGTCGGCGGCAGTGGAATCTTAGACGGATCTTCATCTTGAATCATCGGTCGACTCACAGGCTGCTTTCCTGCATTGATGCCAACAGCGCCAAACGCCTTCCGAAGCTTCTTCTTCCATTTCTGGAGAGCAACCCCGGCTTCATGTGGACTCCAATCTTGGAGCGACATCTTCGATGGGTACGTCTCGTTCTCGAAGCCCAGCGACAACAGTAGCGAAACTGAATCCTCGGCAAGTAGGCTAGTCGAAACCGAGTTGACTGGGTATTGAAGTTCCTGCGCAAGCGCAGAGCCAGTCGGCTTTTTCTTGGGATGGGCTTGAACAGCTGCATCCACTCACCATTCTGCATCAGCGCTTGTACGCGGTCGAAAACGCGCTTGGCGGCTGGTGTATCACCGTTGATAGGTGGGCGAGGTGCCTTCAGCAGTGCTGAATGCTTTGCACTCGCCACCGAAGGTTTAAAACCCTCGGTCCCATCGTCATAATCATCATAGGCCGGTTCCGGTCCCGCAACATCATCGAGCTCGTCGGCGAGGTTCCTCGAAAGGGACTTGGTCGCCCCGCTCAGCCCCGATGATAGCGTGGCCGTCTCCGGCGTCGCTGCGCCTGGCTCTGGAGCCGGCGTCTTATCTTCGTAATCTTTATAATCGTGGGCGTCAGGACCGATGTCCGCTTCGGCGTCAAAGCTCACTGAAAGCTCGGTGGCGGCTGCAAAGCGCGCAGCCGGGCTTGAACTCTCGTTGCGAGCCCCGCCAGACTTGGCAGGCGTAACTGGTACCGTCGGTTGTCCTTTCGCCATGTTTCTTGTCTTTTTCTTGTTCTTCTTCTCTTGGTAGCTCGTAAACTGGAAGGCCATACAAACAGTTCACAATGGTCACAATCTGTTCCCGGGTCGCGGCACCAGTTGTGGTGTTGGAAATCCCACGTGAACTCTAGCTACAGATGTAGTTAGGATGTTCCCACAACAATACGTCTACTAGGATAGTAAACGATCGTTCGGGCGGACCTGAAGACCCCAGTTCTGCCCTTGCACCGGGACAAACTGGACCTTGTAAACTACTTATATAGGCCAACCAGTAAAATAAGAACACGCTACTAGCACGAGCAAAGCTAGCAGGTGTTTTGAATCCTCGTGGTCCCAACAGCGGAAGGGTACCAGGCACGGGTAAGCCTTTAACGAGATCACCGAGTGTTCAACACTCGGCTGGAAGGAATAAAAGGGAGGCAATTAAAGCACTCCCAGTCGTGCAAATAGGCCGTCACGTAAAACCTCCCGATAATAATCGGCCAATACACAAAGTCTCTTGGCCTTGCCGGATGAACCCTCGCTACAGAGCTTCGAGTTCACCGACAGGCATAACACACTCAAACAAGCTTGACCTGACGCTTACCTTGAAGCCGGACGTCGCTCTGTGTGCTCGAGTGGAAATTCTGTTCTGTATTTAAGCTTACCCTTTCGGGTCTATTCCTAATAAGAAGTCCTAATCAAGTATACAAATATCAAGTGAACAATGATCCGTTATGGATCTTCTTGCATGCCAAGCGTCGTCTGCACCGTCGCATGAGCATCTTTAACGGTCCGCGCCCTGTCCCAGACTGTGAACGTGCCTTCCAAGGGTCGCTGAGTCTTCCGCGAACTCATCCCAACCGCCACCGAGGGTTCGTACCGTAGATGGTCCGCTGAATGCGAATCCGGGCCAGTCCATTATTATAAAAGGGTAGCCCTGGGATTCAGTGACATATGCCCGTATCCAATACTTCGTTGAACGTTCGGAGGTGATGCCGTCCGAGTCCCTTTGCACCTTTGGCGTCTCCGGACGTTTACCTGACCGAAGGGCTCGTCGCATGAACAACTTGGGGCGGG